>NW_007253115.1:229669-352656 GCF_000164805.1 Carlito syrichta
AGGGAGAAGGAGAGAGAGGGAGAGAGAGAGCACGAGGGAGGGGGAGAGAGACAGGAGTGGGGGAGAGAGAAAGGGAGGGTGAGATTTTGCTGCCACCATGCTGGCAGCAGGGCTTCGTGCCGCCCCCCCAGGACAGGTCTTCCTCTGCTCCCATCCTCTGACTCACAGCAGTCTCCTCTGGAGAAACCCTCACAGACGCACCCAGAACGAGGCTTCCCCAGTCCTCTAGGCCTCCCTCCATCCGGCCGAATGACACCTGGTCTTGACCGTCACACGTGGCATATGGAAAACGTCAGCGGCCAGCCAATCCCACGGCGGACTTCAGCGTCTGCATGCTGCACACCTGCCAAGTCTCCACGGCCCAGAGCCCGCCAACTAGCCAGTCCCAACATCCCTGGGCAGGAAAAGAAGCCACCAATTCTAGCGGTCATGAGACAGCAAAGGGCATGGATGAACTGTTCTCATGGAACGAAAGACGAAGAAACGAAGCCATCGTGTGCAGCCCTTGGGTGACCTGGTGATGACTTTGACTTTGCTTGTGCGCCAGTCCCGCCTGTGAACCCTACCGAGGGTGCCTGCCTGTCGTGACTGTGCAGAGATGTCCCACTGGCTTATGATCTCGGGTAAGGTATCACTGGAGCGGGAGGCCAAGGGACACAGTAGAGGCCGAGCCTTGGCGAGAACGCAGCCCTAAGAGCAAGACCCGCAGGCCTCAGACAGCCGGCACGCTACATGAGCACCCGCCATGTGCCGCTGGGTTTGCGGGATGTTGGAGTCACAGGATTTTGTCACCGTAGCAAACTGGTGTACCTCCCTACCTGCTTCCTTCTTAAAAATTGTAGTCGATACCATTGGTCTGCACCACCCTTTACATCTATATTGATCCAAAGCTCTCTATGTAGTAAAGCTATTAAGCTTTTGTCATAATTTTTAAAATAGTCTTTTTCCAGTATGTTCTTTGCTTTTTATATTTGTTAACAAGTAGTTTCAAATACGGGTTTTAAAGTTTTTGACTAAATGAGGTCTATTGGTCTGTTCTTCTTTTATTTTTTGAGTTGGAGTCTCACTCTGTTGCCCAGGCTGGAGTGCAGTGGCACGCTCACGGCCACCCCAGTGTCGACCTGCTGGGCTCTGGTGATCCTTCTGCCTCAGCCCTCCAAGTAGCAGGACATACAGGCACACGCTACCAAACCCGGCTAATTTTTTTTATTTATTATAAGGATGAGGTCTTGCCAAGTTGCCCATGCTTTTCACGAAGGATCTGTTCATCTATGTTTACTTATTATTTTTGAATTTACAAAATCGATCATCAAACTAAAATCAGTTAACTAATCTATGAGAGGGGACCCTCCAAAACAAATGATCCTTTGGAGGACAGGCCCCTTATAGTAGGTAAGTCAAGGAACCAATTGGCATCAGTGTACCAGCTGGCGTTGCTGTGAGAGGCTACATTCAGCTTCAGGGAATTTTGTGTGGCAAACAGAGGACTGGTTGCTTGACGGTTGCTTGACGGAGACTGTGACTCTCCAATACTGGAAGAGTCATCCTTAGATCAAGAATTCAGGTTCCAGGTCAGAGGACGTTCTCAATTTGAACAAAACGAGTCTTCTGGGACTAATCATCTCTGAGAAGTTTTAGCCGTGGTCCCCCACCCTGTCTTCACTTGACTTCATCTGGGAGCAAGAATCACCACCTTGTTAACGTGCTGATGCCCTCTCGTGCTTTTCCTGTCCTAATGCACCAGTTTGCTGTGAGGATTTCAGGAGTTCATGAATCTTAATCTTCCGAACATTTACAATCTCATGAAAGAAGGGGAAGATGACAGCTGGGGGCGAGGAAAGGTGGGAGTCTGGCTGTGCTCAGGTCCCAGGACCTTGTGATCTGGTGAAGTGATGGGTGGCGTTTATTGACTTGGACACCATCCATGACTTTGTGATCTGGCCAGGTGATGGGTAGAGTTCATGGACTTGGACACCATGCACAGCCCCTATGGCCTTGTGAATTGGCAAGGTGATTGTAGAGTTTGTGGACTTAGACACCATCCATAAATCCCACAGCCTTGTGAACTGGTGAGGTGATGGGTAGGGTTCATGCACTTGGAAACTCTCCATGGGCTCCCACGGCCTTTTGAAGTGGCAAGTGATCAATAGTGTTCATGGATTTGGACACCATCCATGACCCCCAAACCCTTATGATCTGGCAAGGTGATGGGTAGAGTTCATGGATTGGACACGATCCACAACTTCCATGACCTTGTGAACTGGTGAGGTGATGGGTAGAGTGCATGTACCTGGACACCACCCACAACCCCATGGCCTTGTGATCTGGTAAGGTGATGGGAAGAGTTGAGGGGCTTGAATACAATCCACAGCCTCCACTGACTTATGATCTGATGAAGTATTGAGTAGAGTTCATGTACCTGGACACCATCCACAGCCCCACGGCCTTGTGATTTGGTGAGGTGATGGGTAGAGTTTATGGGCTTGAACACCATCCACAGCCCCCACTGACTTGTGATCTGATGAAGTGATGAGTAGAGTTCATGGAACTGGACACTACCCACAACCTCTATGGCCTTGTGAACTGTCGAGGTGATGGGTAGTGTTCATGGGCTTGGAAACTTTCCATGGTCCCCTACTGCCTTGGGACCTGGCAAGTGATGGGTAGTGTTCATGAACTTGGATATCATGTGCCGCTCCCATGGCCTTGTGATCTGGAGAACTGAGGGGTAGAGTTCATGGACTTGGACACCATCCATGGACCCCAGGCCTTGTGAACTAGCAAGGTGATGGGTAGAGTTCATGGACTTGGACACCATCCACAGCCCCCATGGCCTTGTAAACTGGCAAGTGATGGGTAGAGTTCATGGACTTGGACGGCATCCACAACCGCCAAGGCCTCGAGAACTAGCTAGGGAATGGGTAGTGTTTATAGACTTGGACACTATCCATGGCCCCCCATGGCTTTGTGATCTGGGAAGGTGATTTGTAGAGTTCATGGCTTTGGACACCATCCACAACCCCCATGGCCTTGTGATCTGACAAGGTGAGGGGTAGAGTTTATGGACTTAGACATCATTCACTGCTCCAATGGCCTTAGAATTAGCAAGGTGATGGGTAGTGGTCAGGGACTTGGACACCATTCACAGTTCACACAGCCCTGTGATTTGGCAAGGTGATGAGTGGAATTCAAGGACTTGGACACCACCTATGGCCCCCATGGCACTGTGATCTGATAAGGTGATGGGTAATAGAGTTCAGGAACTTGGACACCATCCACAGCCCCTATGGCTTTGTGAACTGGTAGGGTGATTTGTAGAGTTCATGGACTTAGACATCAACCATGATCCCCATGACCTTGTGATCTGGGAGATGATGGGTAGGGTTCATGAACTTAGACACCATCCATAGCCCCCATGGCACTGTGAACTAGTGAGGTGATGGGTAGAGTGCATGGACTTGGTCACTATCCATGGCCCCCATGGCCTTGTGAACTGGTGAGGTGATGGATAGAGTCATGGACTTGGATGCCACCCACAGCTCTGATGGCCTTGTGATCTGGTGAGGTGATGAGTAGTGTTTATAAACCTAGATACTATCTTTAGCCCCAACAGCCTTGTGAACTGGCAAGGTAATGAGTAGTGTTCATGCACTTGGAAACTCTCCATGGCTCCCCTGTGGCCTTGAGAACTGCAAGTGATGGGTAGTGTTCATGGACTTGGACACCATCCACGACTCCCATAGTCTTGTGATCTGGCAAGGTGAAGGACTTGACACCATTCACTACTCCTACTACCTTGTGAAGTGACAAGTGATGGATAGCGTTCATGGTCTTAGATACCATCCATGGCTTCCATGGCCTTGTGAAGTGGTGAAGTGATGGGTAGTGTTCATGGACTTGGACACTATACATGGCTCTCACGACCTTGTGAACACATGGTTAGTGTTCATGCACTTGGACGCCATCCATCATTCATTTATGGCCACACCATGACACTGCTGCTGTACACATTCTGAGTTTTGTTAGAGGTGAATCATGCTGGGCCACCTGAGAGGAGAATCTGGGGTCATGCTCCTGCCCCATTTCTCTCTGAGGCGCTGGGAAGGGCATTTCCGGCCCTAGAAACAGCAGGTGTGAGGCCCTGATGTGGAGGAGAACTGGGGGCATCCATGAAGCAGGAAGGTCGGGAGGCTGAAGCAGGACACGTGGCTGGACAGTGGGAGCTGGGTCACGCTGGACTCGCAGCCAGGGGCAGAGCCTGAATCTCACTCTGAGAGTAAAATGGACGTCTTTAAAGTGTCTTCTTTCTATTTATATCTTCAACCCTTTATTTTAAACTTTAGAAACTTACAAAAAAGTAGAGAGACTCTTGCAAAGACAAGACAAACTGCAAACAACAAGCTCAAATATTCTCAGAACTCAGCTTAAGAAATTCTCGATGTCTGATGCTTGGCCCCCCAGTACCTTCCACTCTCCCCCTCCAGATTATTTTAAAGAAAATCCAAGGCATGGTAGTACCCACAAACACTTCAGTTTATCTAAGAAATAAAGTCCTTAAGAAAACAGAAGTGGAATATCATCATACATCAAAATCAGCAAAAATTCATTAATATCAAATTGAACATCTCAGCCGGGCTCGGTGGCTCAGCCTGTAATCCCGCGCCTTTGGGAGGCTGAGTTGAGTGGATTGCCTGAGCCCGTGGGTTCGAGACCTGCCTGGGCAGCGAGACCTCATCTCTACAATAAATCAAAAAAATCAGCCGCCCGTGGTAGCGTGTGCCTGTAATTCCGGTTACTCGGAAGGCTGAGGCGGAAGGATCGCCGGAGCCCAGCAGGTCGAGGCTGCGGTGGCCGGGAGCGGCCACTGCACTCCAGTCTGGGCGACAGAGTGAGACTCCAACTCAAAAAAAAAAAATTGGACATCTCATCCCTATCTTCTGGTAGTTGGTTTAATTGAAGCAGAATTTAAGATAAATGGATGGAAATATTCCTTCACTCTCTAACATCTCTCATGTCTTTTTGGCCTCTGCCTGCTAACATTTATTTGTTGAAGGAACCAGGCCACTTGACCTGTAGAATCTCCCACCCTCCGGGCCTCTCTTCCAGGGATTCCCCGGAGGCTGGCAGCTGGCAGGAGAGGCGCAGGTGGCCTCCGCTTTGAGTTGTTGGCAGGGCTATCCACAAGGGAGCTGTGAGCTCCCACAGGTGTGTCACCCCCGAGTTTCCTCTGTTCTTTTTTTCCATGTTTTTATTTTAGATCCAGGGGTGCACACGCATGTTCATTCCACGGACACATTGTGTAGTGGTGGGTCTCAGGTGGTCTGTGCCCCAGATCATGAACACTGCACTCAACAGGTGATTTCTGGATGCTAAGCCCCCTCTACCTTCCCTCCCATTGGGGTCCCCTGTGTCTACTACTGCCATCTTTGAGGCCATTTAGCTCCTGAGAGCATGTGCGGTGTTTGTTTTTCTGGTCTTGATGTTAGGATAGACTTGTGGCTTCAGGTGTTGTCAGCCAGATACAACCGTTGCCATCTGGGGATCAGTGAGCCGCATCCCTCTGGCTGTTATGGAGAAAGGATGGCAGGCAGGAATGGTCACAAAACATTGATCAAGCGGGTCAGTGCGGGCTCCGACCAGTAGGAGGACAGTAGACACACCGTGGATGCTCGCCGGACTGTGGGGGAGCTCCGGGGGCCGTTGGCAAGCTCCTGGTGGAGGCCTAGGTGGAGATGATGGTGACTCGGAATGGGGGAGGCAGGAGGTGAGGAAGGGCTGGATGCAGGACGTCCCGGAAGACCTGGGCTGCCCAGTGGGTTTCCAAGCTGGAGCTACCATGGCAGCCCAGTGGCCGGGTCCTTTGGGGGCTTGGGACTTGAACCCCAGCCCCAGCTGGCTTTCCTGGGCTCTCCTATCATCGCCCTAGAATAAAGCCTGATTCTAGAAACGAGGAGGTCTGTTCTCATTGTCTCCTGAGACACCGGCTCCGGAGAAACGCAAGAACCAAGGTTTCCTTGATGAAGAGGAAAAACGATTGACTTTTCCTTTCCAAAGAAAAAGAAAAACACTCAAGGAAGCAAAGCACTGATACGGCTTGTGAGTTTAGAGGGGATTAGAGGAGGAGACGTGACTCGTCCAGAGACTGTCCTTTTTATGTTTGCTGCGTGTGTTTATGGAATATCACCGAAGAGACGTCCTGGGTGCTGCTTCTTCTCAGCTGGTCTCCCGGTGAGGAAATGCCCTGTCACCACTTGAGGCCTCTGCCCGCAAGTGAGGAACTCAGTCGTGTTTCCTAGACAAACGGAGGGGGTGCGTTTTTGTCCTGTCTGTGCAACATCTTGGGAATGACCAGTGACACTCACCTACTGAGAAAGAAGCTTTTCACGGCCGTCGTAACCACAGGCTTGGTTGATTACTCACGGCTTTGCATTAGCAGCGCTTTTGTTCTGTGCTCCACGCCAGGCAAGAAGAGCTGATGCAAACCACAGCCTCAGCTGTCGGAAACGGCTGCTGTGGTGAGGCGAGGCTGCCGGGGGCCAGTTCTTGGTAGGGAGGGCTGACTTGAAGCGTTTCCAGACCGGGGGATGAGAGCGGCGGTGGCAAAAGTCATAGGACCCCACTTGTCACACTGTGAAGCAGATTGGTTTTTGTAAAGTAAGTCTGGTGTTATGCCACGTAAGTGCCATATAGTTCTACAGATAAGCATATGTCTATATATAAATTATAAACTCAAGACTCTTCCAGAGAGGAAATCAACTTGTGCTTTTGAAAAATTATTTTAAGTGCTACCCTAACGTATGGGGGGAATAATCTGGGGCCTCCAGGCTTCAGACTAGAAGTCCTAAAACCTATATTGGAGAGTTGTAGTCAAAAACATAGCCATGACAGGTGCCAAGAAATAACAGCAATGAGTCCCTTACATAAACCTAGACTTATCAAATAGTTGCGCCAATTTCACAAACCGCCCTGAAACAAAATACATTCAAGAGTAATATGGGTTTTCTGTAACTATTTTGACGCTGAGAAGGTACAGCGTCTAAAAATCTTGGGATTACCTTTTTCTCTCACAAGAAAATGTGCAGGCACACGGTTGCCTAGGATTTTAAAGTGATCAACAGTTGTTCAAAGAATCTCCTCTGAGCGTGTTGGAGCAGTCAGTTCCAAGTGGCGTTGTCTCAAATTTGCCGTGCACTTGCTTCAGAGCCCATTGGTTGGTGACCATGACACCAAGGGTGAAAGGCAAGAGCCCACACTGCAGGGCTGCCGGGTGGATGCATGAGGCCCACAGGCAGCTGCAGAGTCGGGGACTGCCTCAGGGGGCTGGGGGCCGGTGACATGCTTGTGTCACCAGTTTGGCCCATTTCTCACTGGTGACTCTCCCCGGTGACACACCAAAGCCCCCTCAGGTGGTCCAGCGTGTTCCTGCTGGAGGACGATTTTGGAGGATGGGCTTTCTGAGATGTGTCACACAGGATCCTTCACCCTCCGAACGCTGGTGTGGTCCTTGCAGACATGAACACGCGCAGTTCAGGCCCCTGCGCTCGCCCCATGATTCCGCGTCTCGCTGGCTCCAGCCTGAACTGAGGCTTGCCCTCTTTTTTTCCTGTGGGCGGCTTCTCTCCCCCTGGTCCTGGGTCTCCTGCTGGCTCCAGGCCTGAACCCAGGCCATTCTCTTATCCTTCTGTGGGTGGCTTCTCTCTCCCGGCCCTGGGTCTCCTGCTGGCTCCAGGCCTGAACTGGGTCCACTTCCTTCTCTTCCTGTGGGCGGCTTCTCTGCCCCAGCCCCTCTGGCCCCAGGTCTGAGCCCAGGTCCACTCCCTTCTCCTCCTGTGGATAGCTTCTCTCCCCCTGGCCCTGTGTCACCTGCTGGCTCCAGGCCTCAGTCCAAGTCCACTCTCTTCTTCTCCTGTGAGTGGCTTCTCCCACCTGGCCCTCTGTCTCCTGCTGGCCCCAGGCCTGAACTCAGGCCCGCCCCTTCTCTTCCTGTGGGTGGATTCTCCCCCTGACCCCGTTTCTCCTTCTGACTCCAGACTTGAACCCAGGGTCACTTCCTTATTCTCCTGGGCGTGGCTTCTCTCCCCTGGGCCTGTGTCTCCTGCTGGCTCCAGGCCTGAGCCCAGGTCCACTCCCTTCTCCTCCTGGGGGTGGCTTTTCCCCCAGTCCTGTACCTCCTGCTGGCTCCAGGCCTGAACTCAGGCCTACCCTCTTCTCTTCCTGGGGGCGGCTTCTCTCCCCTTTGCCCTGTGTCTCTTGGTAGGCTCAGGCCACAGCCCAGGACCACTCCCTTCCCCTCCTGTCAATGGCTTCTCTCCCCCTGGCCCTGTGTCTCCTGCTGGCTCCAGGTCTGAGATGGGTCCACTTCCTTCTCTTCCTGTGGGTGGCTTCTTCCCTCCTGGACCTGCGTCTTCTGCTTGTTCTGCATGAGTGAGCCTTGGTCCACTTCCTTCTCTTCCAATGTGTGACTTCTCTTGAGAACCTCTACTGGCTTTCCGATACACTGGTGTCATTGAGAGTGGACGCCCTCCCAAAGCCCAAAGCTCCTGTTCCTCTAAGAAACAGGGCCATGGCTTCTATGACCTCTGGGAGCCCTTGGCAGGGGTGTGGAGGGACCCCAACTCTGCTCCTGCAGGATTTTTACCCTTCCCAGCCTTCCCGGCACTCTCCGTTTTAAGACCACGGGGTGTATCCCATGTTGCTCCTTCCTCCTGTTCGAGATGGGAGAAGCCTAAGACGCCCAGGGGATCCTCATTCCAGGCTTCCATTTCCACTAAGGCTCTGTAACTCCTGTCCCTGACCCTCTCTGTTCCTGTCCCCTGCATCTGACCCCTTCCTTGTGTCCTCCGCTCTTAGTGCCCGTCACCAGCAAACACCTTGTGTCTAACACCAACCCTCCTCGTGTCTGCCTGCGTAGCTGACCTGCCTGCCCTTTGGCCTGGGTCCCTGCCTCTCCCTCCGGACGCCAAGGCTTTCCTTTCTTCCTTGCATCCTGGACGCAGGAGCGGAAGGGGTGTGAGTGCCTGTCTTGCATTTCATCCGTGTCCACACCACACTCCATCCTTCCTCTCCTCTTCCTAAAGCTTCCCAGCTTCTTCTTGCTTTAAACACCACATCATCAGCTCCATGACCCTCTATTCCCTGGCGGCCATGGTCACCGGATCCCTCAGCCCCTCCTTATTCTAGAGAGATGTTACCTGCTGGTTCACTGTCACTGTCTCCAGCACCACCTCGTCATCAAAGACAGCATTTGTGCAGACGATGTTTCAAGCATGCTGGTCTCTCCATCCCACAACCTTCCTTCACTCAGGTCCTGCTCTCTGTCTTACTTTAGCCAGTTCTTCCCGGGAGCACATCCTAGAACGGGCATCTTAATGGTAGTAACCTCCACTTCCTGCATTCACTTGATGCTATGAATCCTTCCCCATGGCTTTCCAGCTTCAGCCGTCATTCAATGCCCGTGAAACGGAAAAGTCTGGAATTCTAGCATCCTCTCCCTGTCCCTCCCTGCTTTATTTCTCAGACTCTCTTGTCATCCAGCCTCATCCCGTGGTCTGCCACTTGCCTTCCCCTTCCTTCAGCGTGTTCTGGCAAAGCCCTGAGCGGGGTCGAATCCACCCTCTGCTGTCACGCTTTGGACTCTGCACCTGGCGACCGTTTCTCAAGTTATGGCAAACATTTGTGTGTGTGTGTGTGATTCACACTTCAGGCTGGAGCTGTTCAAGCCCCAGTGAGTGCCGATGAGAATAATAATCGTCTTCACCATCATCATTGCCCTTGTCCTTGTCAACAACAACATCCCAGTCTACCCTATGCCGGGCTGAGTTCCGGCTGCTTTTAAGCGTTGATATGTTTAGTCTTCATGGTGACGATGAGACAGGCGCTGTGATCTTCTTACTGTTTATGGAGGAAAGTGGGGCTTTCAAGGCCAAGCGGCTTTCCCACGGCTCATAGTCATGGAGGGTGGGTCGGGGACCTGAACCGGGCTCTTTGCCTGGGCTTTCAACTGTGGCCCCATCCGCCCCCAACTTGGGATCCACTCCATAAAGAACAGGAAGCAAACAGACGGAGCAGAGAAGATGAGAAGGTGGCTGGACCTGTGACCTGGGGACTTGCAGCAGCCTCCTGAGGTGGCTCTTGGGGTGTCTTTCCATGCAGCCAGCGCAGAACATGCCGCACACTTGCTGTGCGGGTCCCAGTGTCTCTCCCACCCCTGGTCTCTCCTCCCCACTCCCACCCAGGCTCTCCGCTTTCACGGGGTCTCTGCCCTGGTGGAGGGCCTCATCTCCTGGGTGTCTGGGGAACAACAGGTGTGCATCTTCCAGCCCCTCCTCTTCCCTCTCTGTCCCCCTGGGGGGGCCGTTCTCTCCCTGGGGCTGGGAGGGATGTCCCCCTGGCTAGCACTGCTGCTGGGCAAGGCCCTGGTCCCGAGGTTCACTCCTGGGGCTCCCCTCTGCCCCACTGTGAGCTGCATTCACGGTGGCCAGCTTGATGAGCAAGTGCGGACCGTTTGGTTTTCCATTCGTCTCCTCTTTTGTCTTGTCCCACCGCTGACACAGAACCCGGCAGGGAAAAGGGATGTTATTCTCTGGTGATGACCACTGAGCTCCAAAATTCACTCACGTTTCAGCAAGAAGTCAACCCTGTCCTCTTTGCAGCTTCCTCAGACAGCCCCTTTCAAGAGCCGCCAGGGCTGATGAGTCCACAAGGTGGTTGTACCTTGAAGCTGTCCTCTGCAGCTGGGTCCTCTGTGGCAAGGTGTTGTTGCTGAGAGTGACTCTGCACACGCATCATTAAAAAGCTCACTGTGGGCCGGACGTGGTGGCTCAGCCTATCATCCCAGCACTTTGGGAGGCCGAGGTGAGAGGATTGCCTGAGCCCACAGGTTTCAGACCAGCCCGGGCAATTGGTAAGACCTTATCTCTACAGTAAATCAAAAAATTAGCCGGGTGTGGTACGCACCTGTAGTTCTGGCTACTTGGAAGGCTGAGGTGGAAGTAGGATTGCCTGAGTCTAGCAGGTCGATGCTGGGGTGGCCGTGAGCGTGACACTGCGCTCCAGCCTGGGCGACAGAGTGAGACTCCGACTCAAAAAACAAAACAAAACAAAAACTCACTGTGAAAAGAGAAGTGTGGATGGAAGTGGCAAATAAAATAATGGGCAGGCCTCGTGTGGCTTCCCACTTAAAACCTGATCCCAGATGCAACTGGACAACTGAAGTTCATCAACTCACCGGCCCTCGCTGGCAGGGCTTTGGTAAGTCTCAAGTAATGGGTTTATGATGGTCTCTGTGCGGTGCGACCTCCCTGCTGCTGTTCCTCAGTATCTGCAGCCACTCCCAACGGCAGCATCAACGCCTCAGCCCCACCTCAGACCATCAGGCCCCGGATTCTCACAAGGAGCCACAACCTAGATCCCCTGCACGCGCAGGTCACAGGAGGGTTCATGCTCCTCGGAGAATCTGATGCCTTTGCCGATCTGACCGGAGGTGGCACTCGGGCATTGTGTAAGGGGGGGGCGACTGTCAACACAGAGGAAGCTTTAGTCACCACCCGCCGCCCGCTTCCTGCGGTGCGGCTCTGTTCCTGACAGGCCATGGACCAGTCCCTGTTCGTGGCCCAGGAGCTGGGGACACCTGCTCGTGAGCGCAATGGACTCTCATCCCTTCTGCCCTCCAAATCGCTCACAAGTGCCTCTCCTGGCCAGCCCTAGCCAGGAATGCACAGAGAAGAGGGAAATGCTGTTCCTGGCTTCACGCCTCACTTGGTGGCCTCAGAGTGGCTTGGGGCTCTGTGGGACTGAGGGATCCGTCAGCTCCCACTGGGGTCTCTGACTTAGGATGCAGACAGGCAAGTCTCCGCCTCTGGTTGGAACCACAGGACACGCACAAACTCCAGGGCTGGAGGCCAGTCGTCCTTTGTCTCGTGGGAGGAGAAGCAGAGAAAGACACAGAAGAGAAAGAAAAAGACAGATGTACATAAATAGGAGAGAAGAGAAATCATGTAGCTTGGAGAGAGAGAAAGAGAGAGAGAGCTGGGAGGAAGGCGGGGGAAGCGGGGAGAGAGAGGGAAGAATGATCTTGGGCTTAGTTTTCGTTTGCTTGGTTCTGGGAACACTTTGCATTTTTATATACTGGGTTGTACAGTTTGAAGGTTGCCAGCAACTTTAGCCTGTGCACTAAAGGAGAATGAAGCTTTTGCCAGAGAGGATTTTCAGAGAACTGTTCCTTTAGCAGTAAGACACATTCCTGTCTTCCGAAAATAGAAATGTCCAAGCTGTAGTAACACGTTCCAGTCCTACTGATGTGGAGTGTGCCCCTGAGCTGGAGTGTGTATGTCTGAGTTCGAGACAGCCACTTTGTGAGGTGACCCGTGCATCAGACCCACGCAGTGGCCTGCTTCTTGTCTGTCCAGCCCCTCTCCGTGACTGACCCCTGGCTTATGTCAGACACATGATCTGGGGGAGGGAGGTCACCATGCTTTTGCAGGACTCGGTGCAGGTGCTTCAGGTGGGTGTTTATTTGCCCTATGGGGGCCCCTCGGACGTTTCTGGGCGGCTGCTGCCTCCTGACCGGAAGAGCCTTACCGCCGTTTACCAGCCCTGATGATCCCATTAAGGCACACCTTGGGCCGCCCTCTTGCTCAAAGCCCAGCAGAGACCAGCCCATTTCCTGGCATAAATGCCAGCTCTTTCTGGGGCGTGGCCAGGGCCTGGCTGTCTCTGACCCACTGGCCTGCCCTCGGGCCCAGGCACACCGGCCTTCCTGCTGTCCCTCCAGCTGGGCCTGCTGCCCTAGCTTTTCAGCCTTTCTGGGTGTTCTTCTCTATTTCTGGTGCACTCCACCCAGTCGAGGTCGCAGCCCCTCCTCCTTCTGGGCAGGTCTCTGTGCATCTGTCCTTTCCCTAGAAAAGCCACCTTTGATCCCCCAGCTAAGACAGCATGCGTCCTCTCTGCTACTACAGCTTTTCAAACATCATCACTACCTGACATGCGTCATTAATTATGCTCTTACATCAGTCCCCTTCACCAGAACGTGAGGGCCACAGGGACTGTGGCCGTTCCCTGGTGCCTAAGGATGTCGAGCCCATCAAGTTGATTGATTGATTGATTGAGCAGTTTTAGGTTCACAGCAACATTAAGAAGATGGTGTGGCGGTCCCCATGTGTCCCCGTCCTTATACACAGCCTCCCCGTGACCGACATCCCCCCCCGAGAGGCACGTCTGCTCCACTGATGGACCCATGGGAACGCATCGTCAGCCCCTGGAGTCAGAGGTCCCCACGTGCCCCTGTCCCCACACGCAGCCTTCCTGTGACCAACACACCCCAGAGAGGCGCATCTGCGACATCTGAGGCTCCCATGTGGATGCCAGTTTACGTGCTGCACATTCGTGGGTCTGGGCAAAGCCAAGATACGTGTCTTTTGCAAGAGTCCTGCATAGACGGCTCTCGCTGTCCTGAAGCCTCTGTGCCCGCCTTCCCTTCCTCCCAGCCTCTGATGTCGCGCAGTGGGAATCACACGGTGTGTGGCTTTTCCAGACTGGCCTCTTCTACCTGGTCAGGCCTCGGTGCCTCCTCCTTGTCTCCAGGGCCTGACAGCACCTTTGCTTTCAGTGCTGAGTCATGCTCGAGTCTGAGACGTCCCCTTACCCACTGAAGGACATCTTGGTGGTTACGATACATGCCGTAGAGGCCTGTGTGCAGGTTTTGTGTAGACACGAGATTTCAGCTCCTTTGGGGAAACACTAAGGAGTGTCCCGATTGCTGGACTCTACGGTCCAGAAAGGTAGGTGTTATGAGAGACCACGAGGGCAAGTGGGAGCTCTGCAGAGTTGGGGGGGGGTCCTTCAGTTCTTCAGGAAGAGGAAGTCAGGACGCAGCCCTGCAGCTGTCGCTGCCGTGGGAAGCCTGTCTTTGTACAGGGCGGGGCATAAGGGCGACTTCCTCCTTTCTCAGGGCGACCCGCCGGAAGGGGAAGGGAAGTCGGGTCAGAACCAGCTTGACACCTCTGTCCTGGGAAGTCCTAGCAGGTGACTAAGAAGAAAACCCACCAGGTTGCTGTTCACGGCCCAGAGATGGAAGGTACCTTGGGGGAAACCCCTGACCACAGGCCAGAAGCCCAGAACGCGGCTTGCCTTGCCGAAAAAGCCAACCAGAAAAACACTGCAAATTCACCTGGGGCGGCAAGAAGTCCTCTCAGTCTTGGGTGTTTTCACTTTCCTCGTGAAGGCATGGGCTGAACCCTGTGTAATATGGCACTCAGATTTTCCCACTGGTGACTCACCGTTTTTATTCTTTCAAGGAAGAAGATAATCTTTTGGAAGGCAGGGCATGCTTTTGTTGTTTCCTAATGACATTGCAAATATGACCAGCATGACAGTCATGGTCCATGATTCTAACTAGCAAATGATGCTTCTAATTTTTAAATAGGACACGTCAGCCTGGTGTGGGGGCTCAAGTTTGTCATCCCAGTGCTTTGGGAGGCCGAGGTGTGAGCATTGCCTGAGCCTGTGGGCTTGAGATGAACCCCGGGCAACTTGGCGAGACCTTGTCTCTACAATAAATCAAAAACTAGCCGGGTGAGGAAGTTTGAGGTGGCAGGTTCGCCAGAGCCCAGCAGGTTGACGCTGGGGTGGCCGTGAGTGTGCCAATGCCCTCCAGCCTGGGTGACAGAGTTTGACTCCGACTCAAATAAATAAATAAGTAAATAAATAAGACAAGTCATATACCACTAAGTTTGGAGACGCCAAATCTTAACGAAAGAAACAGAGTTTCCTGGAGTAGAAAGATCTGTGCTATCATCCAGAAGAAGAAAAGATGAGGACCTTAGCTTTTTTTGGGGGGGTTACCCACTGCCTTTCCAAGTTAAAAGACTAGACAAAACCTTTAAATGCTAGTTACCACACATCCTTATTGGGATTAGAAATGTTACGGTTCAATTAGCAAGCCAAAAACAAACAAAAAACTAAGAAAAAGGAAAACATCAGATTGTTAAAAAAAAGTTTAGGACCAGCAAATGAACAGAGTGGCCTCAGAGGTGCCTCAAATGCAACAAGTTGGGAGCAGGGTGCCCTAAAACACATGAACAAACACACTCCATGGTACAGAGCAATAGGCTCTAGGGCCATATGTCTGAGTAGGCAGCAGCAGTGTCGGCTTCAAAGCCTTTAGAGTCAATTTAAAAATTCGTCTTAAAATAAAAACATACAGCTGGATGCTGTGGCTCATGCCTATAATCCCAGCACTTTGAGAGGCCAAGGCGGGAGGACTGCTTAAGCCCAAGAGTTTGACAATATAGTAAGACCTCATCTCTACAGTGGATGAATGAATGAATGAATGGTTAGCCAGGCATAGTTTGCACATCTGTAGTCCCAGTTTCTCTGAAGGCTGAGGAGGAAGGGTCGTTGGAGCCTGGGGGGTCAAGGCTGTGATGGCCGTGATCGTGCCACCGCAGGTGTTTCTTATGCAGGTGAAAGTCAGGATGTGGGGGTTCGGTATCTACCCGAGTTAAGGTGGTGCAAACACTCCAAAATATATCACGGCTCAAACCTCACAGAAGCTTGTTTCTTGCTTGTGTGAAGTCTGGGTGGACGTGTCAGAGCCGCAAGTGCTGATCATCCAAGCAGGACTGGGACCCGCTCGTTCCGTGGCTGCACCGTCTTGGCCCCGTGGACAGTGAGGTCGCCGCGCACGTGTGCACCAACAGGTCGCCAGGGAAGGCTGTAAGAGACAACCCCTGGAGGCTGGCACCCACTGCTTCCACGAACGTCCCCCGGGCCGGACTCAGCCTGCGTCCACTGTCACTCCGAGGGAGCCCGAGGATTGTGTGCCGGGAACGAGAGAGCAGCCTGGTGACCCGCAGGCCCGTCTCAGCCCCAGAGCCTCCTGGTGAGTGTCCACAGCTGACTTGGGCCTGGGCAGGCCCGGTGGCGATGACCCTCGAAGCTCACTGGGGTGTTCACAGCATCAGATGCTGACCCAGAAGGGGACTACCAACACGAAAGACGTTTTACAAGTTATACCGGATTCCTCCGAAAGTCTCCGCTGAGGTCCTCTTTGTCGACATCTTCCTGAGACACTCTAGCTTTGCTTGTTATTTAGAATCTTGTCGGCTTCAATGGGCGCGTTCAGGCTGGGGAGCCAGTCTGGGCTGCCTGCAGCCCCGTCATGAGGCACAAAGGTGGACCCAGAAGGGTCTTCTAGCAGGTGTTCTCCTCTCAGCACTGCAGGACTGACGCCAGGGGGCAGCCAGCTGGCCCCTGTCCAGCCTGCTCGACTCACTTCCTTCCGGGCTTTTATCTTGGAACTGGGCGGGGCAAGATGGGAACAAGGCCCCTAGAGTTCACCAGTTCACCCCGCCAGGTTGACCTGCAGAAGGGTTGAGTGGTTTGTGGGCTGGTCCTCCGGGAATTTCCTGGCAGGCTGCCTGTTTTGAACACGGATCTCCAACTATGGCTTCCACCCACATCATGAAGTGTGCCTTCATTAAGTGTCATCTTTTAGCTAAAATTAGCTAGCTCTGTTCTTTTCATAGTCGTGTACGAAGAAGTCGTGCACGAAGAAGCCCACCTGATACAGCCCTAATTGCACCAAGCTTTTAGAACAAAATCAAAGAGCAGTAGCTGCTGGCTGGAGCAAATGGTGGAGCCCGCCACACGCAGCTGAGTCACGTAACAATCCAGTGACTTGGATACGTTGCTTGTTGTCTCTGAACCTCATTCCTCTCCTCTGGAACATGAGAATCAAGGTCTCTTCCCTAGACGGCCATCATAATTAAACGAGATGATGTCCAGAAAGCACCCACTGTGGGCAGCTGCTGTTTCCCATGATTTTTACTGGTAGAAATATTAAAAAAGAAGAAAAAAGAGAGAAAAATTCAGTGGCACAAACGCCTGTTTTTACGCTCCGTTTTGCTGGAGCCAAATACTGACTGACAGATTTTCTTGGACTTTGCAATGTTTACACGAAGGTTCTAGCCTTCAGTTGACGTGTTGTCTGACTAATCATGGCCTCTGCTAATCTGGAAAATTATGCCATGCAGGCTCTGCAACATTGCACACCAGAAATAATGAAGAAGCCTGTGGGGACAGCTGGGTTTGGGACATTCCATCCACTGCTTCTTGAACTTTGTCATCAGGGCATCCCTCAAACAGCACGAATCCCAATCACAAGCAAGCCCTTGGGAATCTCGCAGGGGCATGTCCACGGCCGACACAGTGGACTGGCCCTCAGCCAGTTATTTGGGTTGTGCTGCCTCTCTTGAGACGCCTGCTGCTGGTAGGGAATGGGCGGGTCCCAGTTCGAAAGTCCCCAGAGGTGCAGTTGTTCTGCAAATCCTTTGTTTATACCCAGGAGGAAGAGTCTCTACAGCTTCCTCATCTGCTCTTGACACTTCCCAGGGGTGAAGGTAGAGCAGTTCTTGAGTCCACGTAACCAGGTGAAGCACTTCTGTAGCTTTCGGACGTTTTCCCTAAGGCCTTTAACTACTGCTAAGGCTTTCTTCTAACCGTGAGAAAACTTGGACTTGGTAGCTGTAAAACAGTGACATGCTGGGCAAAGTCCAGTAGGACCCCTAATGAATCCCACGTTTTCTCAACATCATTTTCTTCCTTGCCAATTAAGTGTCATTAAAAACATCTCCGGGGCCAGGCGCGGTGGCTCAGCCTGTCATCCCAGCACTTTGGGAGGCCGAGGCGAGAGGATTGCCTGAGCCCGGGGGTTCGAGAACAGCTCGGGCAACTTGGTGAGACTTCGTCTCTACGATAAATCACAAAAACTAGCTGGGCATAGTGGTGTGCGCCTGTAGTTCTGGCTACTACCTAGAAGGCTGAGGCAGAAGGATGGCCGAAGCCCAGCAGGTCGAGGCTGTGGTGGCCGTCAGCATGCCAGTGCACTCCAGCCTGGGTGACAGAGTGAGACTCTGACTCAAAACAAAAGAAAACAACAGCAAAAAACTCCATCCCCCATTATAGCAGCAGCACAAACCCTACAGAAAGAAAGAGATAAGATGATACTGTGCAGTAAAGGAAGAACCTTGTCCAAGGAGAGGTTTGACCTTTGTCTTCAGAGCTGGGAAGGTGACCTCTAAGCCCTGGAAATGTCCCTCCGGATAAGCCTGTCTAACTGGGGGCCTTGAGCCTTGTGACACAGTCTGTACTAACAACGTGACTTAAGATGGGGGCCTTGGGCCACAGTATCTGTTGACCTCTGGAAGGGCTAGAGACTCAAGAAAGTTGTGCAGGCAGCCAGCTGGTTCTGGTGGCCAAGCGCAGTGAATACTCTGGACACCAAGACAACACTCCATGAATACCATCATACCCCATCACCGGGAAAGTCAGCACTGCCCACTGCTGTGCTGGTAGAGGACGACCGGAGGCCCCAAGAGTACAGTGCTCCTGGGCCTGCCCTCCGGGCCCCTTCCCTCTGCTGATTTTATCTGTACTTTTCTGTGATAAACCACAGCCACAAGGGTGAGGGCTTTTCCAAGTTCTTGTGTGCTTCTCGTGGACTATTGAACCTGGTCTTGACGCCTGCCCAACTTCCCTATAGAACTAACAGTTGCGGTTTTTGGCTGGTTTGCTTGTTTTTAACCAAAGAAGTTGACCTTCTTGGTGGTCTTAAGGCTTGAGACTCACATTCATCTCATCTGAGTTCCTTTCTCAGGGACCTGACCCTCAGGCCTAGAGTGCCCAGAAAGTAAAACTCACCAGATCACTGCGTCCAGGCACCGAGATGCCAGACCCTCTCTAATTCTGTTTTTCCTCACCTCTCCCTGGTTCCCGTTTCCACTATGTAAACCCCTGACTTCGGAACGGAGAGATGGGTTTGAGACAATCTTCAGTTCTCCCTGGCTGGTGTCACCTCAACAAAAGCCTTCTTCCCTGGCAACACCCGTCGGCTCCGGGACCGGCCTTCGGATGGCGAGTGACAGGACGCTGGCATGACCCCTGATGCTTCAGTAGCTGTCTTGGGGGCCCCACACTTGCAGTTGCTATCAGAAGTGAATGTGGTTGTGAGGACTCCCAAACTGCAAACACCATAGGGCCTGAAACAAAAAACCACTTCCAACTTGTTGGCTTCGGTTCTTAGCTCAGCATCACAGGGCAAGAACGACACTTTTCTTACACTGGGCTTTTCCCACTTCAGGCAGTCTCTACCCACTTCCTACCATAGAGCTCATGGTTTGCCCACTTTACCCCATGCACCTGCCCCTGCTCCCCTGGCCTCTTAGACCTTCCCATTAGAGTCATGTTACACTTGGGGGGTAAATTTACACTGTTAAGATGAGGGAAATTTTGTTCACAATATCTGTCCTACATGATTACTTATTTTTCATGCCCATGTTGGTTTTTCCTGGAGTTAGTAATTGGTGCTTGGTTGGTTTTCTTCGTTTTCCACATACCCATCGCTAAGTTACCACCCCACCCCCAGTCTCTGACAAGGTGATATTTCCTAGCAACGTCAAGATGAATTGCACTGTTTTTTCTTGGAGACGTCTCCTGGACTTCTCAGTCCTTCAGGTCCACCCGATGCTGGCTGCTTTTGCAGGTCTGTGCACAAACATCTTCTGGGAACTCCCCCACAAGCTGCTAGAGAGTCTTTCCCGGCTTTGCTCCTGTGTCCTGGGTCCCAGGGCTTTTTCCTTGATTTGCTTTTTCATTTTGTCTAAAGGCTCTCCTAACTTTCTCAAGATGCTTCTTGAGAAAGAGCACATGGGGGGTCAAGTTATGAAAACTTACATGAACACACGTTGTTTCTATCCTAATCCTTGATGACTGGTCTGGCATAGTGTGAAATTCTCGTTTGGAAGCCGCTGTGTTCAGATATTTAAATGCATCTCCGTCACCCTCCACCTTCCAGAGAAGCTGCTGAGAGGGCTGATGACACTTAGTCTCTTGCCCTTGGCCCTCAGCCTGTGTGTTCTCTCTGGAACTTTGAAAATCTTCTCTGCAATTTAATGACGGGCTGGGGGTCTGTCTTTTGCTTTCCCACCATTTTACTGGGCATTCATGGGATTTTTGTTTTGGAAACTCAAGTTCTTCAGCGAGATGAAATTAAAAAAAATAATCTTGATAACCTTTTGCCTTTAATTACTTCTTTTCGCTTTCCGGAGCTTCTGTAACGTCCGGGTGGAACTTACTGTGTCGACTCTTCAGATTTCCCCGTTTTCTTTGTGTTTTTCCAGTTCTCAGTCAGTTTGTTCTTTCCCCGAGTTTCCTCTCCGGCGTTTGATGCCTTTTGCATTTCTGCTACTTCCCTGTCGAACTCCCAGAGCTTTGTCCCCTCCAATGTTCTGGTTTCCTGGACCTCCTGTTGCTTTTTGATATTTTCTCTCTGTGTATCTCCCTCTGTGTTGGCTTCACTTCTTCCATTTGGTTTTTTCCTGTTTGTTTTTTCAAACTTTGTATTTTATCCCACAGTGTTTTATGCTCACTGGTCTTATTTTATGTCCTATAACAAAGTCCCAGGTTAAGGGACGTGGTTTGGGTTTCATGACCTACGCGCCCTCTGGTAGGGTAATACTGAAACTGGTAGGTTCACTAGCAGAAGCCCCCTATGGCAGCATGTCTTGTCTTTGGGCTTGCACGGTTTCCTGGGAAGTCATCCTGCAGGAACCAAGCAGGTTGCTTGAGGGATACAACCCGGGGGTCCGCATTCCTCTGCTCAGAATGATGACTTTCAGTTAAACCCTAACCTTGTCTTGAGACTTGCTTCCTTCCCAGTCATGCTTGATCTCCAGGACTGCTGGAAGGCAAACGACCAGTCTCCAAACAGGGTAGTAGACCGGCTAGGCGGGCTGGAAGGGGGCTCATCGCGTCTTGTGGGTGTTCTAGCCCCACCTAGACTTGCTCCTGCTGAGGGGGTCCTTCACCCAGTCCTGGGTTTCCGCCAGCTCTGAGTGTGACCTGACTTCATCCTGAGGGATTCGCCCACCTGGGTGCTTGCCACCCTGGAGAGACCCAAACCTGGAGGTCATCCCCACTTGCTAGTCTTTTTCCCACCTCCCATGACTTTGCCAGCATTTCTCACGGGCTGCTGTCTTGTTTTTTGTTCTTTGAGGTTTTTTAGCCTTTTTATGCCTTTATGTTTATTTTAGGGGCTTGGAAGGAAAACAGAGGTGACACGTACTCTCTCTGTCATGTCTCATTCCTCAGAACATGTGACTCTCACCGTTGTGTGGCAAGAGAAGAGCGGGTTGGAGGGATTCCAGGGGCTTGACTTGGCCTTGGCCCAGAAGGGACACACGTTTCGTAGGCTTGGAGTGGATGGGCTCCCAAAGGTCACAAGATGCCGTTTAGCTGGAAGAGGCCGTGAGATGCCCTACTTCATGCGCCGGGTGGGAGACTGGGTCTGAAGGCCAGAAGGCACCAGCAATGCTAACTGCATGGGTATCAAGCTCTTACTGCATGCCAGGCATCACTTCTTTATACACATTGACATAATTTACGCTTGTGACATCATTTGAGACTGTCATTATTCACACCGCCTTTTTGCATTTTTATTTTTTAGAACCAGAGTCTCACTCTGTCACCGAAGTTGGAAGGCAGTGGCATGATCACAGCTCACTACAGTCTCTAACTCCTGGGCTCAAGTGATCCTCCTGCCTCAGCCTCCTGAGTAGCCAGGACTGAAGGCTAATTTATGGATTTTTAAAAACATTTGTTAGACACTGGGTCTTGCTACATTGCTTAGGCTGGTCTTGAGCGCCTAGTGATCCTCCTACCTTGGCTTCTCAAAGCATTGGGGTGATCCATGTGAGTCACTGCGCTTGGCCTCTGCTTTTTACAGAGGAGGAAAGGGACTTGTAGCTGAAGTAGCTCATTCAAAGCCAACAGATAGCGAGGAACAGAGTCACCATTGGACCCACACAGCCTTTGGACTTAATCCCTGAGTCTTTGTGCCTCATATTTAGTGAATCCACAGAAGTTTATTGGGGAACAATTTTATCCCAGACACTGTATTAGGTACATAGAAAGAAAAAAAAAAAGAAATAATCTGTGTCAAAAGGCTAACAGTAGCAAAATAATAGGTGATTTATTTTTCCTTTCTTAAGCTCTTCTGCATTGCCTAATTTTTTTCTTTTAATTAAAAAGATCCCACGCAATTTTATGACCCCTGAAAATGATTTCCACTTGAAAAGCTGATGGGTAGGAACGGGTTCTGGCACTTCACACGTTGGTTCAGGGGCCAAGGGCACTGTAACAATGACACGCCAAATGCTGGTGGTGGAGAAACCTCATCCACTGGGCCATGGTGGAGTCAGAACTCCCCTGCTGGGTGGCCTCATAAACACTGCAAATCTGCCGTGTATAGATGGGAGACCCAGGAGGGTGGCTCCTTTGGGAAAACGCTCATGTTTTCCGGGCTTCGGTTATCTTGGGGGATGCCTTGGGGACAACTCACTTCTTGGGCTCCTGGGAAGGGAAACACAAGGCTTGGGGAGTTAAATACAAGCTGTGCAGTGTTGCTCCTTGTTTCTTTACAAATGATAGGTGCACATATGCAGGTATATCTAAAAGCTCAATTCAGATTCAAAGCTCAAGCTCAACTTAAATTCAAAACTGAAGTTGGTGAAATTTTTCAACTTTTCCATCATTCAGACAATTACTTCTCTGAATTTTTTTTTTTTTAGTCAGAGTCTTGCTCTGTTGTCCAGGCTAGAGTGCAGTGGCATGCTCACGGCCACTATAGCCTCGGCCTGCTGGCCTTAAGCGATCCTTCTGCCTCAGCCTCCCAAGTAGCTGGTACCACAGGTGCGTGCCACTGTGCCCGGCTAATTTTTTGATTTACTGTAGAGATGAGGTCTTGCCAATTTGCCCAGGGTGGTCTCGATCCCCTGGACTCAGGCAATCCTCTCTCTTCCACCTCCCAAACTGCTGGGATTGCAGGTGTGAGCCACTGCGCCCAGCTTACTTCTCTGAATTCTTAAGTCTGTTGTAGTCTCTACCCCATGTAGCCTTGGTCCTTAGTAATATCTTAAGTCTTCATAAGTACAGTCATAGAAACATAGGATGTTAGACACAAGGGTACCCTTAGAGTTCATTGGCACAAACTCCTAATTTAAAGATGATGCGCTGAGATGGGAGGCTTGGGTGAATGTTCATCTCAGAAATCCAGATCCAGAACCAGAATTTGAGACTCCTTTCTCTTAGGCCAGCACTCTTTCCCTTGTGTTACTTCATGAATTGTCGTGTTTTCCTCTAATACTTTTTTTTTGAAGAAGAGACCACGTCTTTTACTTTTTTGTAGATTGAAAGAATTCATTTAGAGGATTTATCTAAGAGGCGTAGCAGTGAGTAAGCCTTTGCCCCAACATGGAAAATAGCGATGAAATATTGATGAGGTAGTATCTCTCCAGGTTTCAGTGTTAAGAAGGATTCAGAGGCGACATCTGGACTTAACAGGAAAGAATGCCATGGCTGACATCTGCCTTTGGTGACATCTGCCTTGGGTATAAGAGAGGGGAAAGCAATACATATGTGAAATATGTACTTTTTCCTCTGACTGATAACCAGTCCTCTTAACCATAGGGCATGAACTCCTGGGAAAGAGGCACGGAGATGGGAAGGACATTGTGGACATCTGTCCAGGAACAAGTGCAGGAGAATCATCCCAGCTGCCGACGTGGGGATGAGGTGCCTACCTGACTGTCTCTTTTTTTTAAACCCTGGAGAGACGGGCACATCGTAGGTGTCCAAGAAGGATATGTAATTGATTGAAAGTCAGAATATCAACAGATATTTCCGCAACAAAACCTTTCATCTTTCTTTGGTAAGGCTATGCCAATCAGTACGTGGCACTTAGTGGGTGCCTTAAAATAATTCCTTGTGGAATAAAAATGTGACCTCAAAGAGGAACATGAGTGTTTAGATGGTCAATGCACAATCCCAATGCACATAAAACCGAGACTATTGTACCCTGATGGCTGTCCTGCCTAGGTGGAACGCCATCTGCAATTCCTTAAACCGCCCCTCAACGCGGCCAGATGGCACAAAAGAAAAAGGGGAATTCAGAAAGCCTTCCTCCGGCACAAGGGATTTTGTGAGTCAGGCTGCGGGGAGAGTCTGACTCCGCTGGACTTCCATTGTGTATGCCGCACTTCTTCCGCGGGTTCACTCGCATGATGTCAGGAGTTCCGGGGTCAAGATCGCGTGGGGCACGGATCCAGTGCTGACTCATACCGAGTGGAAGAGTCTATGAGATAATTTGGTTGTGAGCGGTAGGAATGTGACTGCTGATCACAGAGGAAAAGGGTGACCGAGGTGTAAGTCTGTCTTCCTGACTACCTTCTCAGGACTGGGGATGGCTGGAGGCATGGCTGAAATCTTGCTGATGCTCAGTGCACAACCATAGCCAGTTTTCAGAAAGAAAGTCTCGCTGAAAAGAAAAAAGAAAGTCTTCAGCCCCCAGTCTTAGTAATGATCGCACCTTGGCTCCCGGTGGCTTTGCAAACCTTTTGAAGGATATCTTGGTGGTGAATTATTCTGCACTCTCAGAACTGGCCGAACCAGCAAGGTGTGAAACCTCTAGTTTGCATGAGCAACATAAGGTGTTTTACAGGCAGAAACGAGAAAGAAATTTCTTGTCTGCAAAGTTGGTGAGACAGGAAAAGCTCACAAATGGACACACTATTGCAGTGACAACATTCTGAGCCAAAGAATCATCGGTTGAAAGATAAAACCCTGGTAGCAGAAGATGTGTGTCCAGCCTGGAAGGCAGGACCAGCAACGCCATTTTCAGGAACAAGTACACAATGGATACAAGGGCCGCTTGCCAAAAAGTGATTAGGGGGCTCATGAAAGGGTCAGCAGAGTCTTGAACCAGGTGCGGCTGCTCTAAGAGCAGGGTCGGACAGGCTGCAAGGCTGTGCGCCCACGGATGTGGGTCTACTGGGGTGTGCAGCCAAGTCTTTCTCACCCTGGGTTTGCAGTCTTGCTGCATTTTCAGGAATTAAAGTGCGGAGACTGTCTCATAAATTCTATAGAAAATCCCCCCGAGACCCAAGTCTGACGGGGTGTCATGTATTTAATACTGTTAGAGGCACATACAATAGTCTGAATAGATACCGATCAATGGAGATGGGTTAATTGATGAAAAGCCTCTTGACTCAGCTCTGCATTCATCAGCAGAATGCATTTAATTAAGCATATTACTTTTCCGGGCCTTAATCTATAAGCCTGAAAAGTGAGGGGACAGACCATGGGTGACCACTGTAATTCGGTAATCCTGTTTGGTCAAGCTGTCAAGAGCTATCCAAGCTTGGATTTTAGCAATGTGGTTTCAGTCCTAAACCTCTGGCTAGGCTGTGAACATATTCTTTGCAGATTCTGTTACTTTGAACAGGATTCTCAATTCACAAATGCCCAGGCAGTACCAAGTCCCCATGGCGGATGCCACTGCCCTTAGCTTCTCACTCTGACGCTGCACTCCAGGGGAGAAATCAAGGGTGGACATTTACCTCTTTCTTGAAAGGTGGGCATGTTCCTTCTCATGACTCAGGGTTCGGCCATCAGAAGGGGTGGAGTCTGCCGGGGTGTCAGGCCTCGACGTCATCAGGGGCCACCTGTGGGCATGTTCTCAGGACGCTCCTTTTCTCCAGGCATGCCCCTGGAGTGCTCTGTGTGCAGCATGCACTTTCCACACCTTCCGCTTGCTTGACGGGAGGCTTTGCTTCCACAGAAACGTCCTGATCTTGGTTATTCTTTTGGAAGATAACCCTTCAAAGAGCTTCTGGTTTTTTTTTTCACATGAAATAATACATGAAACTGTCCGAGTCAGCAGGCATTGGCTAAGGAGACGTAGCATCGGGTTTCTAACATGCATGATATTAATACTCTTAATGAATTAAAAGTTAGTTTCCTGCGGGAGAGGCCTGGTAGCATTGGGATTAGAACTTGAGGACAAATAGCTCAGCAAAGGCCCTTAAGTGAGCATTTGAAGCCAAGCATATTCAGAGCTGTCATGAACAAATCCCCACGCCATGATGTTCTAGGGAAGAGATGGGCGTTGGAGGAGCTTTTTGACTTTAAGAAACTCAGTCTAGTGTGCAAGAAGACACGTGAGCAGCTACCTCTCACAGGAGACTCTTTGAAAAGTATAAACCAAGACTGGCACCGAGGATGTGAGACTAACTTTCAGGAGGATCATGTTGGGAGAACTCAAGGAGAGATGGTGTTCCCTTGTGCAGTCTCAAGCGTGGGTGGGTGGGTCCCACTCTGGGGGCACTGATGAGAAGAATAGGAATTCCAGACCAAATAAACAGCAGAGAAAACCAGGGCATTGTTTTAGAAATGTTCCTGCAAAACACTAGATAATCCTTACTGAGTGATTATTATATGTCAGGCAAAATTCTTAGCACCCAACGTGGAGGGGCTGATTTAATTTTCAACTGAAGCCTGCAAGAAGATACGGTTGTCAAGCCCATGAGACAGATAAGGAAACTGAGTCATAGACAAGTTAAGAAATCCATTCACAGCAGGGGCAGTGGCTCAAGCCTGTCATCCCAGCACTTTGGGAAGCTGAGGTGAGAGGATTGCCTAAGCCCATGTGTTTGAGAACAGCCTGGGCAACTTGGTGAGACCTCATCTCTACAATAAATCAAAAAATTAGGTGAGTGTGGTAGTGCTTGCCTGTCATTTTGGGTACTTGACAGACTGAGGTGGAAGGATAGCTGGAGTCCAGCAGGCTGACACTGGGGTGGCCGTGAGCATGCCACTGTACTCCAGCCTGGGTGACGGAGCAAGACTTCAACTCACAAAAAAAAAAAAGAAGCCCACCCACAATCACATAGCTGGGTGGGAGTGGGTCAGGATTCAGGCCACCCCCACAGCCCAAGGTGCTAGTGTCTACACTGCAAGTAGAGATGCAAGGTGGATGGAAACCCAAGGGTGGAGGGCTTCTGTGGCATCCAGAGGCATGGCACTTCATAAACAAATTACCGAGGAGAAGAAAGAATCCCGTTTTTGTCCTTGAAAGGAAAAGATATAAAAAATCAAAAAGACTTTCTATCATTTGGCAATTATTTGGAACTCTGCGGTGCCATCTGTAGCATCCAGCCACGTGAGGCTAGGAGTGTTTGAAATATGACTTGCCTAAGTTGAGGCTTCAAGGATTTCATGTCACCGAAAGAATGCAAAATATCTTACTGAGAATATCACATATAGATGCATATTGAATTGATATTACAGATATATTGGTTTAACACAATATTTCTCACAACTAGATTTACTTTTTTAAACTTTTGCTAATAGGGCTATCAGACATTTAAGTGTACCTGCAGGACTCGTATCAAATTCCTATTGGGCCATGTTGGTCTACAGTATTTGCAACCTGAGTTGGATATTTAGCTTACCCACTCTGATGGAGTACTTCCTCACCAAACTGGTCTTTTAACCACATTCCTTCCTTGCTTTCTGGCTATTTGCAAGAAAAATGGTCAAAGGCTCCCCCTTTGTAAAAGTTTGAGAGGCCCTACAATTTCCTTTGTCACTTGTTGCCAACCACAAACAAATGATGATGTGCTCTGTGGATGGGGAGTCAACATTTGACAAGGGCATAAGGGCAAGAAAATTTCCAGCCTTTGAACATTGTGAAGTAAAAGTGCTTTCAGAGGATCCCACTAGAATGGCACAGGTGGGCATGATGGGTCTGCCTCATCGTCAAAGAACCCAAGGAGTCGAAAGGAAACTCTAACTACAACCCCAACAGGCCACAAACCATAGCTATTAATACAAACTAACTTGCATCCCTGCCTATCTGTCACCATCTCATTTTTTAAAACTTGTGAAAATACGTAATCCCGACGAGACTTCAACGGGGTATAAATACCAGCAGCCAAAGGAGATACAGTACATTGATCTGATCGTCTCTGAAAGATCAGCTGTCCTTTGACCTGGTTGGTCTGGTACAGGAGCTACTGACTTCAACTTCCTCGGCCCAACTCTCTCCGAAGCCATGAATTACTCAAGTTACGTCTTGGCTTTTCAGCTCTGTGTCATTTTGGGTTCTTCTGGCTATTACTGCCAGACCAGACTCATAAATGAGACAGAAAAACTGAAGAGCTATTTTGTAAGTATCACCTTTCAATAATAATTGTTTGTGGTTGAGAACGACTGAGCGTTGACTTGCGGGAGTGTCTCTGATAGGCGGTCATGGCTGGTCCACAGTCATTTTGAGAAGACGTGGTGTTATTTTGCTAATTGTTGACTGGATGGCTTTCTTGACTAAATAATCTAAATACCGCTTTAACTCTCTGCTCAATTTGTATAGAGACTTAGAGGGGCTCATGAATCTTCCAAAAGATGGGCATAATATGGACATGAAGCATAATGATGTTGATGATTTTGTGGGAGAGTCCACTCAGTGGTAATAAGCCAAGGATAAGCATACTGAAAACACGACTGGCTATTAGTTTCTGATTTCCCAGACTACTGTGAAGGCGATGGTAGAGGGTCAAGATTAGCATTAAAGATGGTGATAGGAAACAATTTGTGAATTAAGGCAGAGGAAGGCGAGGTCCTTAAAGCTTTGGCTTCAACAAAGCACAAGGGTTTTTCTCCAAAAAGTGATAGATGCTTCATCTCTATTACCTGTGAATTACTCCTGAACACATTGCTCATGGGATTTTGCAGGACTTATGATTCTGGCTTCGGAATTTAAAAAACTTTGTTCTATGGGTTTCTTTTTAAATTGTATTTATGGTTAGTGAAAATAGTTTTTACGTTTTAAATGTTTTATTCTTTGCTTACATGTTAGCTATTATGATGAAAGCCATTCTAATAATAATGTTCAAACCTCCACTATCGATTTCATTCTTTCCACATGAAATCAAATCTCAAACACACACACACACACACACACACACACACACACACACACACACACACACACACACACACACTGGGAGCTGTCTTCTAAAGCGCCCATAATTGTACTCTACGTGAGGGCACAGGTAGATGTGATAGCAACCTGTACCATCGGAGGGCAGTATCTTATAGTGGGAGGGCATTCCTTTTTCTTTTCTTCCCCCATCATGCTTGCAAATACTTTCTTGAGCTTGCTATAGTTTTGGGGAATTGCCAGTTTTGTTGAGTTCTTTTGGGACGCTGCACCATAGGGCTGCATGAGACGGCCATAAAGCTGGAGGGGCAGCACGGTCTGGCTGTCCCTGACAATAAGAGCTTTTGGAAACATTTGACTGCTAGAGCAAACCCAAAAGGTGGAAAGGTGGATACTGTCAGCCTCTGAGTGCGGTGAAATTTGAAGTTCATGTGTATGCAATTTCTGACCCATCTTTTTCTCTTCTTTTTCCAGGACGCTGATGAGTCCGATGTGTCGGATAACGGGACTCTTTTCTTAGACGTCATGAGAAGCTGGAAAGAGGTAAGCAGAACATTCCCACCTGGTGAGTTTCCCTGTCGCTTGCGTTCTCGTGGGCACATGCACAATCATCCTCTCTCTGTGCCCTTTTCTCCCAAGGAGGGCGACCGAAAAATCATCCAGAGCCAGATAGTCTCCTTCTACTTCAAGCTCTTTGAAAACCTTAAAGACAACCAGCACATCAAGAATAGCGTGAACACCATCAAAGAAGACATGATCGTCAAGTTTTTCAACAGTGACAAAGACAAAGTCGAGGCATTCAAAAACCTGACTTTCCTTTCGGTAAGGCTGGGTGAATCCTTTGATTTCATGGCAGAGGTTCTTGCAAAGCATGTGGCTCCCAGAAAGTAGAAATGAGCCATTTAACTGCGGCTGCAGCTGTGAGATCAACCCACGGCCAAAGCCCTCCCCTGCTAGTTCTGTCAGTGCTTTGAGAGACTTTGCAGAGTCAGTCTGGGAACCACCCGAATGTGTACCTTGAGAAATGCTGCCGTTATGACAGTTGTGTGAGGACAGGTGAATGGACAAGTCCAGTAGGAGGAAGCAGGAGGAGTGGGGGCAGGGCTGAGAAGCCGCTCTCTCACTGGCCCCCGCTTGTGCGGTGGAAAGTCTCTTGCGCTGGGCGGGAGGCCCTGTGTCTTCACGGAAAGAGCTGTGGGAGGGGCTGAGAAGATTTCTTCTCCTCCCGGCCCGGCCACCGGCCACTGAGGAGCTGTGACCTCAGATGAGTGCCTTACCTGCCTGGGGCTCAGTTTCCTCATCGGAAAAGAGATCTGTTGGGTTCACTGCTGAAGCTCAATGGTCTCCTTTGTTCCACAACTCTAGAATGCCATGAACAGAAAGTTCAGGGACCGCTGGCTGCTGTCAACTCCTGCCTTGTGGGAGGTCCTGAGGGAGCTCTCGGCTAGTGTCAATCGCTGACATGTTTTAGACATGTTTTTCCCTTTCGTGTTTTGTCCTGTAGCCTAGGACCCCTCGTCGCCCGCAGAAATTGGCAAAGTGGCCACAGTGTTCCTAGCATTAGAAAGAAATGTCAGGGCTGAGCCAGGAGGAAAGTTGACAGCTCGCATTTTATTAAACATGAGGTCATCTAAATGGCTGATTGGTCAGAGCAAAGAAGAGCAAATAGTTCCGTTTGCTGGCATGGTGCAGAAAAAGTAGTTGCGATTCCTAACTTTAAATTGCTGCATCAGTGAGCCATAAGTATAATCAGTGTTTACTTTTAAGGCCATTGTGGAAATGACGAGACTGACCAACGTTTGGGGAAATTGAAAACCACAGTTTTCACTGGTCTTAGATTTGGTGTTTGACTAAGTACTTAACCCATATCCGAGGTCCTCAGACTCGGTCCCCTGAGGAGCTTAGCGGCCTCTGAGTCCTTCCCCGAGGCCTCTGAGTCCTTCCCTGGGCCTCCAGGTTGATCTACCATCCACCTGAGGTGAAACCCTTGGCCTACGGGGACTCATTTGATGCCTGAAGCAGAGACTCACTAAAGTACCAGGGGATCTTGTTGGTAGACTGGTGATGTGGATGAGAAAACAAAGGTTGGAGAGGCCAAGTGGCTCCAAGTCAGAATTGCGGCACGCACCGGATTCAAACCCACCTTAAAAGTTGGCCCCACATCAGGGGTCCTTCCACCGTCTGGTTTTGAAATTCTGTGGTGGCCGACTTCAGGCCATGCGGCATGCCCACCGTGTTCCTGCACAGCTGGCATTTGCGTGACATGTTCAGCCTCAAGTGCCGGAGAAGGCGCTGTTGTGCATCAAAGGGACAGGGTGCTTGTCAGAACCCGCTTTTGTTCGGGAACCCGCCCCTGCTCCCTGATCGTGACAGAACAGAACGTCCTGCCGGCGTGTAGGCCTGACGTGAGCTTCTGTTTCCTTTCTCAACAGGTGAACGACACGCAGATCCAGCGCAAGGCGATCCATGAGCTCTTGCAGGTGGTGCTGAATCTGGCGCCAAGATCCAACCTGAAGAGGAAGAGGAGCCAGATGCTGTTTCGAGGCCGGAGAGCGCCGAAATGAGCGTGGTCCTGCCGGCTGCACTTGAATTTCTAAGCCTAAGTCTATTTATTGATATTTAACATTATTTATATGGGGATGTGTTTTTAGACTCATTCATCAAACAAGTATTTATAAGAGCCACTTTTATGTCATGAAATGAATATCTATTAATATATGTATTATTTATAATCCCTGCCCTCCCACAACTTGACCCTCTGTTTTCTGACTCATCTGGCCAGACTGGGTGGTTGCAAGGCTGTCTCGAGGGGCCAGCGAGGCGGTGGCCCTGAGGACACCCTGCGGCTTGGATGCTGCTTCAGTGAGATGACACCACCCACGTGCGCCTGGCTGGGTGCGTGTCTGTGTTCCGCGCCTCTGCTCTCGTGGCCCTGGCCAAAACAGTGCCTCATGGGCCCTCAGTCTGGTCTTTCCAAATACCGTTGACAACTGTGACTGTACCCACATGGATGTAATTCACTGGTTTAGTTTCCCAACACCTAGCATGCATGAATAAAGTGTCACTTCACAACCTTTTGTGCAGCGTCAAACTTTCTCTCAGCGGCCCTGGGGGGGCGGGAGTTTTCAGCGGTGACGTCTCGGTGACGTCTCAGAGCCGCCTCAGAGCCGCGCAGGCTGCTTCGGTGTGCTCCTCCCCCCAGCAGTCGTTGAACTTCCTGTCTCGGGCTGGTAGCTCTTCGAGTTACCTTTCCAAGACATGGATTATGTCCCCATTGGGCTCAGAGCTTCTGCGGTGGAACATGGTTTAAATGGCCGAGAGAGGCACAGAGAGACTTATTTCTACCCCTCCTCCATCTCCTCTACTCCATCCCAGTCTCTGCCTCTCCCCCCGTCCACCGGCCACTGTAGGCCCACCCTGCTTGCTGACTGTGGGACTGTGGGCGTAAGCCTGGGAGGAGGCCTGGATTGGAATCCGGGTTATACAAGCAGTATGACGGTCAGTGAATTATCAGTATTCTCTAAGCTTCAGTCTCCCTGACTAACACAGAGAAATCATTGTGCGTTCCTGGTCATATTGTGGTGAGAGGCCATTCTTACACTCAGATGCTTGCCTACCAGGTGCCTGGTGCTGTTCCAGGTACTTGGGATACCCTAGTCAGCAAAACAGACAGAATCCCTGCCCTTGGGGAGTTTGAAATGGGGGGGGCTGGTCAATAAACAAGATACAAAGCAAATTGCATATTCGAAGGTCATGGGAACCATGGATAAAAGTCAGAGTAGAACAGTTGGGGGAGTTGAGTGCACCCGGGGCGGTGGGGGGGAGTGGATGGGCCGGAAGTTTGTGTGGAGAAATGACACTTGGCCTCCTGGAAGAGAGGACACCTGAGGAGGCTCCTGCGGGAGGCAGACTCCAGGCAGGGGCACCATCCCTGCAAAGACTCCGAAGTGGAGATTTGCCCGGAGGCGCGGGGAGCCAGCAGAGCAGCGTGGGGGGCCCGAAAGACAGGAGCAAAGAGCAGCCACCGTGGGGGAGGGATGCGGGGGAGGCCGTGTCCGTGGGGGAGAGCCAGCTCGTCACTGGAGCAGGAGGACATTGAGGACAGGATGCACCTGGCTCGTTCCAGGGAGTCAGGTAAGAGCGGAGGCCACAGAAGTGATGGGGCTGGGGGACGTGCTGTGGGTCTGAGGGACTGCCGATCGCCAGCTCAGGCCAGGAGGAGGGTAGAGAGAGGTTTGCTCTGCAGCTTTGGGTCATGCAGCAGCGGCAAGAGCGAGTGTCGAGGGAGCGCGAGGGTCCGGAGGTCCTTCCCGCGAGACCACTGACCCTCCCCAGCAGCAGCGGGCAGGCGAAATTGTTCATGCAAAGGATCACATTAGCCACTGACAGCGACTGGCGGTCGCTATGTTGATTATTGAGTAACAAGTGACAGTGGAGAGGCCTGACTCCAAAGTGTTTGCATCCTGGACGACGCAAGATGGAAAAGAAATGGGGCTGGTCTTGGCACAACCACAGCTGGTGTGGGCTGCTTCCAGCGTCTCCTCGCTTGTTGGTGTTGAGACTGACGGATGCAGACCTCAAGGTGTGAACGGACGGAGGATGATGGGGAGACTGACTTACCTGAACCACCCTTTGGGGAAGGACTGGAACGACCTCCGCCAGTCGCCTTGGGAACCACGGAAATGAAGCCTCCGAGACGGGTCTTGACCCAGGGCTAGGGAAGCCTCCCGCTCTCTGAGGCTGGGGTTGGTTTGGGCCAGACTGTGCCACACCGAGAGACAGAGATGGTGTCAGGTGCTGGGAAGATCCCCAGGGCGAGGCGGGGAGAAGGTCCTCGGGGGGACCTTGAGTGGAGACTGGCCTGCGCAGTGGTTGCCAGACATTCTCTGTGTGGTGTGTTCCTTCTCTCATGAACACTCCTGGTTTTGCTGCTTGAACACCAGGGTTTCGCCAAGGTCTCGCTGCTGGCCACACGGAAAGCCAACTCACGGAGACATTGAGTGTTGCCGAGGAGGAGACTTTTCAGGGCGGGTGATGTCAGCCAGGAGACAGGAGACAAATTTCAAAACTATCTGACTAACACAAGGAGGGAGGTACACCCCCTAAAATGAAATTCGTTTTGGAGGACAGGTCCCTTATAGTGCAGGCCTCCCCTGCTAGGTGAGTGCTCTAGGAATCCGTCGGTATCCGTGGACCACAGTGTTGCTGTGAGAGACAGCGCTTGGCTTCAGTGAATTCTTTTGGAGATTCTTTCAAGATGTTTGCCCATTTCCTGATGGGTGACTGACGAGCACACCTGCTGATACCGTGCTGAGAGTTCAGCAGTTTTTGACCAACACTGGCATGACCCCTGCTCCCCACCCTCCGTATTCACCCCATCTCACCCCAAGTGACGTTTTCTTGTTTTCGCATATGAAAAAAGTCCTCAAAAAGGAAAACATTTTGCTGATGTGGAAGGGGTGAAACAAAAAATAGCAGAAACACAAAGACATCAAAACTGATGAGTTCAGAAACTGTTATGAACAGTGGAAAAAAGCATCTATATAGGTGTATTATAAATAAATTCCATTTTTGTGGGTCCCCCTTGCAGGAAAGAAATGCAATCACATGTAGGAAAACAGGATTTAGGGAGGGGTAAGGAGAAGGGATTGGTCAACAGACAGTGAGTGGCTCTGATTGATGAGGGGTCTGACATCTTACTGTCCAGACACGGTGATCTGGTGAGTTTCAGTTCCTTCAGGTCAGGAGTCCTGACTGCAGGTTTCCCGAGAAAGGAATTCAGACAGGACAAATGTTTGGTCAGGCCCAATACAGAGTATGTGGCTTACAATCCAGTGCCGCACAAAAGACGCAAAGAATGGCACAGATGTTAGATTGGAAAATAGTGTATTTAGAAAGTAAATGAGAGAGAGAGAGAAAAAAAATTCACCTCCCCAACATAGGGGAGGGGGCCAAAGCTAAGAAGACATGGTGGCCACAGCTCAAGGAGCACATGGCCAGACCAGAGCTTAGCAGAGCAATGGCTAGAAAGTAAATTGGAGAGAGAGAGAGAGGAGATTCACCTCTCCAGGATAGGAGAGGGGACCAAAGTTTAGGAAACATGGCAGTGACCACAGCTCAGAGAGCACATGGCCACACCAGAGTTTAGTAAAGCAATGGCCACTGCTGTTTGAAGTTGGATGCCTTTTCACCCTTCCCTTTGATGAAGGCAGGTTGTTAAGGTAATTGGGTGGTGATCTGCTCCATGTCATCATGGAGGGCAGGTGAGCACAGGTACTGACGTCACATGATGGACAGCAGGCAGATGGGTGGGTTAGTCACATGTCTGCTACCGTGTTGATGGAGTCTATCTGTGTCATGAAGGTCAGGAAGGGCTCAAGAGGTCAACTTGTTTAAGAAACAAGTGGGAGAGGGAATTTGTAGAACAATTATTCATAGCTACCTCTGAGACACCGGTTCTGTCCTTGACTAGTGATTAGAGGGTAAATTAAAGTGAACTGCTAGAGAGACACGACAAATCTAGGCAATGTTAAAACAGCTGCTCATTGAGTATATTGACTCCATGTTATGTCCTTTCAACAAATGTAAGTTTCTCAAGTTTTAAGACTGGAGTGTCAATTTCTATGCTTATTCAGAAACAAGTGAATGTCAGAAAGGGAGATTAGGATAAACCCCATGACAGCAAGTTGGAAATGGACATACCAGCATGAACCCATGGTCTTCAACATATAAAGGTTGGCACAGAAAGAAATAATGGATGTATTTGTCCACAGGTGTATCCCCAACCTTGTGTGGACATGGAGGCAGCAACATCCCAGGGACCATGAAGACCCTGGTGCCCAGAACTTTCTGAAAGCAGCTCTCTGCTGGAAGGAGCAGGGCTCCTTAGGGAGTTGGGGGCAGAATGACCAGGGTGGGGGCAGGGAAAGGACGAGGTGTGCCTCACTGTGCCAGAAAGCAGGACGTAGTACTCAGAGAATGATGGAGACTCATGGAAAGGCACAGAGACCAGCTTGGTGGGACCCATGGATCAGATACAGGAAAATCTGAGCATCAAAATAAATAGTGATAGTATGGCTGGGTTCAGTAGCTCAACCTGTCATTCCAGCATTTTGGGAGGCCGAGGTGAGTGGATTGCCTGAGCCCACAGGTTTGAGATCAACTTGGGCAACTTGGCAAGACCTCGTCTCTACAATAAATCAGAAATGAGCCGGGTGTGGTAGCGCACGCCTGTAGTTCTGGCTGTTTGGAAGGCTGCAGCGGAAGGATTGCCAGAGCCCAGCAGGTCGATGCTGGGGTGGCCATGAGCATGCCACGGCACTCCAGCTTGGGTGACAGAGTGAGACTCCAACTCAAAAAACTACAAATAAAACTAACTAAATAAACAGTGAGAGGAATGTATCATAACCCACCAAATCCAACAGGAAACCACGAGTTCATTTTGACGTAGAGAAACAAGGGGAAAGTCTGGAGAGGAGTGTGGTGTCCGCATCGCCGCCAGGCATCTCCCCTCCAAGTGCGTGTCGACGGCAAATCGGGAGGGGGTGATTCTGCAGCAGGGAGGCTCAGCAGGCACCATTTGACCAAGAGCTGCAGGTGAGCACCCTCAGGGACGAGATGAATGAAAGTGGCACCTGCCTGATGGGAAGCAAGAAAGCGAGGACAGCAGGCCTCCCGCAATATCTCTGTGAAGCGCGCATCGCCTGCTCCGATCATGAGAAAACACCCAGATCTGTAGGGAGAGCACTCGCGTGCAGGCTTCAAAGCATCGAGGCCACGTAAGTGAAGGAAAGACTAGGCACCGGAGAGCTTTGGAAATGGGGCGTGGAGCCCTGACAGCTCGCGCGACACACACTTCTAAACGGCGTCCTCGTGTAGCAGGGAGCACGTCGAGGACAACTGGTGGGCTTGAGCGAGGTCTCCAGGCTGTGTGACAACAACCCTCAGCCAGCTGAAATGTCCAATGGAAGCCCCGAGACACAGGCCCGTGCAAACCCCGAGACTCGCGGAGAAGGCTGTGGAACACGCCCCTTCCCCTCCCTTGCCACCTGCCGTGGGTCTGCGGGAGTGGGGGCGGGGTTCTCAGCGAAAGAGCTGCAGGACAGACACCGTCCGAGGAGGAGCCCTTGGGAGGCACGGCACTGGAGAGGACTTTGCAGCCTCTGACACGCCGGAGGCCGTAGGAAGCCCCGCAGCAGAGACAGAGCGGGCATCAGCACAGAGGCAGGCAGGACACAGGCTCAGGAAGGGTGAGGCAAGCAACTCAGAATGACCACGGTGACCGTGCGAGGGCTCGCATGGCCAAAGGCGACGACACACGAGAACAGGCGGACGAGTCGGCAGACCGATGGGAATTCTAAGGAAGAGTCAGGTGGAAAGGCTGCACATCAAAGATTCGTGCCAGAAACGGGGCGTGCCGATGATGGGCCACCGGGAGACGTGACACAGCCCAGGAGAGAGTCAGCGACCTTGGAGAAGGTCGAGAGAGGCTTCCCAAAGTGAACTGCAGAGAGAAAATTAAAACAACGCAAGAAAACACAAAGACAGAACAGAGCATCCACGAGCTAGGAGGACAATTTCAAGACAGGCGATAAAAGTCTAGCTCCTCAAAGAACTCCCACAGAACGGATTCCTCTAGAGCTGTCCCAGACTGTGTGCAGTGGCTTGAACATGTCCACAGAGTCCGTGTGTTGGAAGCTTCACCCCCAGTCAATAGTGTGGAGAAGTGGGACCTTCAGTGTTGAGAAGTGGTTGGATCCCAAGGGCTCTGTGCTCGCACATTGGTGAAAGAAAGACACACAGATCAATGGAAAAGACTGGGGAGCCCAGAGGCAGACCCCCGCAAATATTGCCAACTGGCTTTTGACAAATAATAAAGGGAATTCAATGGAGAAAATGCAGTTTTTTCAATAAATGTTGCTGGAACAGTTTGTGGGTACATATGCAAAAAAACTAGACAGAAATCATGGCATTATGACTCATAAAAAGGAAAAATGAAAAAAATGTCGATCAACTATCAAAGACATCATAATGCGTGAGGCTCTTTCAGGGACACCAGGGACCTTCACGACATGGACATGTGCCCATCCTCTGGGGGAGGGAGATGGGGTTCGTGTGAGGCCCATGAGGTGACTCTTCTGAAAAACTCACAGCCAGTTTCAGGGGGAAGGTTCTGGGATGACCATTCTGGTCCGAAATGGCCTACGTAATTACAGCACATCCACACTAGTGATAGAAAAACGTGGACTGTCAATTCTTCTTTGTGAGAAAGAAGAAAAGCAACTTGGTGAAGTTGGAAATATCAATAGGGAATTGGCTTCCTGAAAAAAGACAGGCCCGAGGGTCACTTCTTTGAGGCCACTGTTTTGTCCTGAATATTACTGTCAAATGGGTCACAGTGACAGATCTCTTACACCTGGATTAGGGCTTCACGAAAGAAGCTAGTTCTCCTTGAAAAGGCATCGACACCATATCTGGGAGGGAAGAATTCAGGTTGAGCTCAGGATATTTTGTGCCCTATTATGTGTCACCCAGTGTTTTGTTGATATCACGGTCTTTCTTTCAACAACGAAGCATTTACTGAGTATGTGGAATAGGGCCAGCTCTGCCCCGGGCCCTTTATTTATTATATTATTGTCAGTATTATTATAGTGTGCGGAATAGGCCAGGCTCTGCACTGGGACCTTTATTGTTATTGTTGTTGTTTGTCTTCTTACTGTATGGGGTCTATGCCAGGCTCTGCACTCAGCCTCTTGGCGCGCCTAGAGAAAGCACCTGCGATCAGCCAGAGCAGCTCATTAAACCCACTGCAGGGTGGAAGAGAAACCTTGGCAACATCTTGCTTGCACCTTGGAAAGGGAGGCTGGGAGCAGGCATGGCTAGGGCTCGGGGCTGTGGGCTCCAGGGAGGAGAGTCTCTCAGCGAAGGGAGGTTGGGACTGGGGGATTCCGTGGTACAACAGTTCAGGTCTTGTGGAGGCGGGAGGCGAGGTTCTTGGGCGGTCTTGACATGCAAGCAGTCATCTGATCATCCGTTTACTCAGGTGAGCAACCTGCCGTCCTGAGAAGGAGGCTGTTTGTGCAATCGAGCAAACCATTTATTCAGATAAACTGACTTTCAATAGCTTTCCGAAGCACAGGGGGAAGTTATGTGTCGGTCTATAACCTTATTTCCCTGGGACAGGGTTTTCTGGGACAGATCGTGAAGTCACCTTGGCCCGGGTGGCACTCGGCATCAGTCCTTGCTAGCAATGCTCCATGGACGCAGATGGTCTCAGGGCCACTTTGACGCGTCGTCAGTCTGCCCTGTGACCTCTGACCCCTGTGTGAAATCTTTCTTGATATGCTGTAACTCAGACAGAGTGCTTAGCCCCTCAAAATAACACAGGCAAGCAGTAGTACTCATTCATTCAGAAAATTCTCCGAAGGTTTCTCAGGGTTTTGCAGGCAAGAGTGGCTGTCCCATATTCAAACAGGTTCTGTTCCCACAGCTCTGCCTCAGCCGGGTCATCATGGGGGCTGGGAGCTTTCTCTTTTCTCCACACAGCACCTGTTCCTTTTTCCTACCCGAATTTCCTTCCAGGAACCCCCAACCTCGGCCCCCCTGTTGTAGAGGAGTTCCCCTCTTCCTCCGAAGCCAGAACTAGAAAGGACTCTACTCCCCGGGTTCAGTTTCTGTCTAAGGTGATCAGACATTTCCCACGAAGCCAGGCTTCCCTACAACACACCCTTGCCGTTAAAAAGACGATCTCTTTCTTTTCTAGTGTACTACCGCGTTCAGTTCCTCATGGGCATGGTACATGTTGGACGTCATCAAACAGTGGAGAGCTGACTGGAAGACCGGGGGGTTGGGACGCTTGGCTTGTCCTCACGGGGCTCTGCTGAGTGCTCCGGGAAAGTCTCTCCCTGACCCGTGTACCTGGTGTGAGGTGCCGCCCCTGGGGCCTCTTCTGGCCCATTCTGGTCACGGATCAAAGGTGAAGGCGCCCCTGCCTCCTGGGCTGCGGATGTGAAGCCACATCAGAGAACACCGACACCCTGGGCATGGCCACCTCAGGCGGGTGGTGTGGAACGCGTGTGGGCTGTGGGGGGAGCCTTGCACCAGCTGGGCCCTCTGGGAAGCTGGCACTGTCTTTAAGCCTCATTTCTCCTGTCTGCAGACTGGGGCGATAGGTTGTCATGACGATAGTAAGAGAATTCAGGTCGATGCGGTGATCTGCCAACGAAATCTAAGATTATTATTGTTGGTGCTACTTGTGTTGCGTGAACCAGTGGGTCCCGTCACTGGCTCCCTTGCAATGGCAAGTCCTTTTCGCTTTTCTTGATCTGACGCTTTCCTTTTCTAGAAGAGCAGGAGAGAGAACAGGTGACGGGGGAGGTCAGCAGGTCGGAAGCCCCGACTGCGTTTACTTTTAAGTGTTTTCTTTGGCATAGTGCACCACGACGGAGGCTGCTGTGTGAGTTTGTGAGGCCTCATCTTGGGGCCCTCAGGGGAAGTCAGACACCGGGGCGCCTAGGGCCTGCACCTGTGACCTGCTCCAGGGGTTTGGTCAGGAAGGGGCGGAGTACCCTGGTAGTCTGCGAGAGCCCGGGAAGCACGAGGCGGGAGGGCGGGGGCAGCGAGACTACGACATCTTGAGGCAGGGGTGGCTGGTGTGATCGTGAGGGATCCGTCCACAGACAGCTGGGCCACGCCAGCCAGCTGGGTCCCCAGGCAGCATCTGGTCCCAGCAGGGGTGGGCGCGAGGACAGGGGGTCCAGGCACTGACTGGGACATCTGGTCAAGGGAACAGAACAGCGTGGAAGACGAAGGAGCAGGTGTCACAGCTCGGAAGGGCAGGGGTGTCAGAACTTTTCCCTGTGCGTCAGATCCTGCTGAACTGCTGTGGGTGAAGTGATTCTTGGGAGCCCCGCCCGTGCCATACCCGCTCAAGACCCGGTGCGGGGTTGAGCCCCTGAGATGGAGACCATGGAGAGCTAGGAAAGCAGGGCTGGGGCCGGCAACATGCTGAAAAGGCACTGGATTGTGCAGCGCCCTGTGAGAAGTGTCCCGGTGACCCGCGGTCACGCCGGGTGCAGACTCTGAGGCTATGACTCTTTCGGAGAAAGCCCTTCTCAGAAACACTGAGCGCTGGTGGGGCTCTGGCTCCGTCACTCACCAGCGATGGGACCTGACTCAGGATCACGTGACACAATGTTATGACTTTGGTCGGTGACACTCTGTGTAGACGTGAGCCAGGCCGCCTGCAGCTCCAGGAGGGGCTCTGGAACATTCTGGGTGAAGGCCCATGGACTGCTAGAGAGGATGAACTCGAGCAGCGCTTGTGACTTCTGGAGCCTGTTTGGGCCTTAAACAAGCAATTACAACTTAACCCCAAGGATTTCCCTGAGACTTGGTAGCTCTCGCCCTCAAGGTTGACTTAGGAAGGATCCCCTGGTCCGTAGAGAACGTGTGCCGTGGAATGGCCTTGAGCGTTTCACCCACTGCTTTCCTCTGATCTTGGTAACTTCTTGTCAGTGATGCCACAATGGAAAACGGAGAAAACCAAGTCTCCACTTGAGGTTCAAGGCCCAGGACGTGAAAATACGAAAGAGATGTGAGATGAGGGCAGACAGTGGGAGAGACGGCACCGCGTGCACACTCTGACCCAACCTCAGATCCGCCGAGAACGCCCCAGCCAAGGAGCAGCAGAACTGGAGACAAGACTGTGGGGAGCTCCAGGCCGCAGAGCAGGCGCTGTGAGGATGTCAGCCCGCATGCCGCTCTCGGGACAGCCGCCAGCGCACCAGGCTGAGCCACCACCCTCCCAGGCCCACACGCTGCATGGTTCCAAGCGCTGTTTTCTTTGACTTCCACCAGCAGACTCAGGGAAACCAACCCTGTTTCAGGCTTAAAAACTCTGTTACTGTCTCTCCAAACCCAGAACATGAATCTGTTTTGTTTTGCCGTGTAGTCTAACAAATACGACTGATGTGCTGTCGTAGTTCTAGTCACGGCTCAAGAACAGCGCACTTGCCCCTTCTCCGTGCGAAAAACGGCATTCATGATTCACGACTCACAAACACCGAAATTTCTACGTCCTTGTCATCTATGCCTTCTGCCTTGGGCACATGACCAGCATAGACAGAGGATACAGGATGGCAAATAACAGCAGCATCACGGATAGACAATGGCTACGCGTGAGAACGCTTTGACAGATGAACCCAGTGTCTGTGCCTGTCCCTGTCACTGTGTGCTGCTTGGGGAGACCCCAGCAGACGCTCAGATCATGGATTATCTGCACACCGTGCACACTTGAGAAGGCCAGCGTGCCGCTCTCTAGAAAGCGCTCGCCATGAGCGTGTCCTGGGCTGAGTCGCCTCAGCATCCTGATGCCTCCCTTTCGCGTCTTCAGACATGGGCGGGTCCGCTCATGCTCAGGTTTCTCAAGGTCTTGGTCTAGGCCACAAGAGATCCCTCTAGAAACTCAGGCATCCCGTTGGTGAGTGAACAGAGAACTGGCACAGTCATGGTCTACAGTTCGGGCCTCCAGGTGCAGAGACAGTGAGTTAATACTGTGTGTCATGGGAGACTTTCAACAGGCTCGGTGCACGTGAGATGGGGTTTCACCGAGGTGTGGGCGGTTCTGCCCACTGTCAGGTGGTGAGTGAGAGTCGGCTTCATCTCTGAAGAGCAGTGACATCAAGTAAACCAAGACGTGTCCTTAGGGCAGGCTTCAGACGCAAGGGGAGCGGCGAACTGGTTGAGGGACGCCAGCACGCGTGTCTGGGCTGAGGTTCAGGCAGGCGCGTCCGTCCCTCATGGGGGTGAGGGAGGGGCCTGCTGGTTTAGTGGGGTCTTTCACCTGCCGCAGGGGCAGCGACTGCCAGGCGCGGTTGCGTGCTGATGTCTGTCCCTGGGACGTCTGCAGGGGAGCTGTTTCCACCGTGATCCTCCTTTTCCGCTTCATGTGGCTCTGTGGCGCTGGGACTTGACCAAGGACAGCAGCTGCCAGCCTGCCTTGACGCCATGCTCTGCTGATGGCCCAGGAGATGGCTTCCTCTAGGCCGTCCAGAGACCACGGGGATGTGCATTGTTTCCTGGTTAAACCAAGTTTTGTCCGAACACCTATGGGCTCATGAGAAAGCCCACCTTAGGCCTGTTCCTTCCTCAGTGCTTAAATCCTGCCATATAAAGAGAAGAGCCAAAAGAGGCCCAGCTCACTCATACCATGTATGAAGGGTTCCCCAAACACCTGGAGTTTATTCATAAAAGTTGTGCATTTATCTTCCATGTTTAAACTCAGTTGCCTTCAAAGTACTCTCTGTTTGTTGTGGTACATCTATAAGACGCTTTTCCCTTGGCTCAAACTTTTAAAGCGCATCCATTTTGATGCCTTTCGGTGCTTCTGCTGTTTTTTTGTTTTGATTCTTCCCCTCCGGCAAAATGTTTCCCTTTGACGACTTTTTAAACCCAGGTAAACAAAAAAATAGTCACTCAGGGAAAGATCAGGTGAGTAAGGAGGGTGGGAGATGGGGGCCATGCCGTTTTTGGCCCAAAACTCCTGAACACTCAGTGTGGCGTGGGCAGGTGCATTGTCATGGTGGAAGACACAGCCACCTGTTTGCCACAATTCGGGACATTTCTTCCCCAAATGGTGAAGAAAACTTCCAAAACTTTGGTTGACTGTGTGAGCTGGAGGAACAAATTCCAAGTGACTACAAGGGGCCTGCCCTCCAAAAGATAATTTGTCTTTTTTGGGGGGAGTTCCTACTTGTAGTAAAAAAGTGGGAACTTGTTACATTGGTGGAGAGAAAAAACAAATCTTTTTGTCTTGGGAGATTTTATTCCCTTTAAAATTTAAAAAGTAGGGAGTGAGGAGAATGTCCTAGGACCTCAGAAGTTGCACTCTGTGTATCCCAGCAGGCTTGCAGTCACCACCCCACAGCTGTGGGCGTTATGTGAAGTCTCACGGAACCTTTCCAAATGTTACCAAAAACATCGCTTTCCGTTTGAAAACAACATCGGGTTTTGCTTTTTGAGTCTTTCTGAGTGTGTCCTAGGGTTCAGCGTGGTTTCTCACGGCCTGAGGTGGGGCTTCATCACTGACGCCGTCGTGATGTCTCCAGAGGCGTCTGTGTGTTCCCCATGGGGACCAGACACACAGAAGGAGTCGGAGGGAGGGTATTGTCTGGATACACGAAAGCAAGGTGGCTTATTCCAGAGATGGAGATTTTCCGGCAGGTGGGGATGCCAAACCCCCACGGACATCAGAGTGACTCTTCAGATGGGGATGGACACAGTGCCTCCAGCGTCCTTGTGTGGCTTGGGTGGGTGGTGGGTCCATGTCGGTGAGGCACGGCGAGTCTTCACTGCACTGTCCTGTGCGCTGCAGGCCTCCTGACCTCCTTGGTGCCTCTGCCCACGGAGTTCCAGTAGGGCTTCCAAGACCATGATGACCACCAAACTGCCCAGTTCCAACGTGACTTGGGGGTGAGGGGCGGCAGGTGCCCTGGGATGGCAGGGAGCCTTCCACGGGGTGCACGTGTGAAACCCAAACCTGGCAGCCTTGCCTGTCTCTGGTTTCCAATGAATGGTAAGTGATTCATCTTCCAAGGAGTTGATGAGACTATTTCAAACAGTTTCCAGTGAGGGTTTTCGTTCATTGAGGGCACTGAGAAGCCCTGGAACACGGGGCACAGGAATCACAATGATGAGTAACTAACCGGCCCTGGGCAGGCCGGTGGCACCCATCCTCACCACTTTTGTTTACATCAGTGAGTCTAGGGGCGATGACCGGAGCAGAAAATGCTGCGTAATTGGAAAATGACATTCTGGAAACTCTGGCTCAGGGCCAGGAAACCCCCGTTTCCTCAGGCAAACTCGAGGCTCAGGCCTCAGAGTCTGCCATCCTGCAATGTGGATATGTCTAGAGGCCACCAGGACATCTGGCACGGGCCAGTGTGGGGAGGATGTCCTGAAGGAGTGAGGCGAATCAGGGCTGTTCCCCTAAAGGCCTTTCGCAGCTGACTGCAGTTCCTGGCCCAGGGCACCCGAGGGAACCAGGAAGGCAGAAAGCACACTCCGAGGGGGCAGCAACCAGGCCAGGGCCCCCCCAATGTCCTGCCACGATCTCAACCCCTGGACTTCGTGTCTTTCCAAGGACACCGAACAATCAGAAGCTCAACTTACGTGTGTGTCAGACAGAAGTGAGTCACCCCACTTAACCCTGACCTGGCCTACGTTTGAGGGTCATTTTCCAGCTTTTAAAGGCAAGTCTCGTGGCTGCCATGACACTGTTTTGTGTCCATGGCCCACAAGCACAGGCTGGATTCCACCAAGCGAGCTGGCGAGGTCTGAAGTCTGGAAGACCATGGCGGGTGGAACCCACCCTGGGCAGCAGTGGGACAGTGACCCAGAGTCCCCCCTGAAGTGGGAGAGGAGGTAGAGAGAGGGCTTGGAGGGAGACTCCAGACATGATCGGGAAAGGATGGCTTCAAGGGACTCTGTGCCTCAAGTGGGAGGAGCCTGAGTTGGGAGACCGGCCTCCATTGCATGCAATTTTTTTTCCTGACAAATACCTTAAAGGTCACATACCTCTTTGTGCAAGAATGTTTTTAACCGCACAAGTTTCAGTGAAATCAAAATCAAATGCTGCCAAGGAAACCGGCGCTTTATTTTGCACAGTGGGCCAGCAGAGGTGGCACGCTGTTGCCGGCGGGGCCGAGGCTCTGTCTCCGGCTGGGACAGCAGGCCGGGCCAGGCAAACCACAGACTGGGTTTCCTGCCCGAAAACGTGGAAACATGTTTGTCTTCATCTTTTTTCCTATCTCAAAGCCTAGACCAGAATGCGGGTGTTAAAAACAGGTTCACATGCCGTTCCCCAAAACAGGGACACACAGATGGCAAAACGCGGGGGTCTCGCTCCTGGTGGGGCGGGGGTCTCGGGTGTGTCCGGGGAGAGGCATTTCCTGAGCCCACTGGCCTGGGCTTTCTGCTCCCGATTAGACACAGGCAGTAGTGGGAAAGAGCTAGACCGAATGAGACAGGAAGTGGCTTCTCGGAAGCGAGTGAGAGGCATGTCTACACTGCTTGACGGGAGTGGCAGGGCGGGCAGGAAGGCCGGGGATGAGTCAAGCAAGCGCCAGTGTTACAGGTGTCCCGGGCGGGTGGGGGGGCCGTCAGGTCCTTCCTTCCTTCCAGCTCCAAGACTGCGGTTCAGGGGAGCCCGCTGGCCTTCTGCAGGGGCTGTGGGTGGAGGTGCTCAGTGCACCCCGCCCTCCTGGCTCCTGCCGCCCCACGGGAGAGAAGACATGCAAATCACCGAAACCCGTCCACTGCGCTGGCACAGTGTTGCGCCGTGGGTGAGGGCCATTGTGTTCTCATCGCCGGTTTTCATGTTGGTGGAGTGTTGTGCTCCAACTCACTAGTGAGCACGAAGCAGCTTTGTGTCTATACCGGCTGATGGGATCACTAGTTGGGGTGGTCACAGTGCTAACAACAGCAGCAGGCCTTCAGTCTGGCTTTACGTGAGCGTGCACTTAGGATGGCAAGGTCAGACACGGCACTGCCCTCGCCCTGTGTGCTCTGTGGGGAGATGGCATCACGATGCTCCTTTTACAGAGGAGGACCGGAGGCACGAGGGCATGCAGTGGGTCGGCGGTGCAGCAGGGCTCACCCCCAGGCAGATCCCTGCTCTGTGCCAGGACGCCTCCCTGAAAGAAAGGGAGGCTGAGAAGTGGAGGGTCCTGGCCCTCAGAGGCCGATCTGGGTGCCAGCCTTGGAGAAGGTGTCTCCTGCACGGCGGAGGAGCCCAGACAGGAGCTGTGGCTGTGAGGGCTTGGAGGGCAGGGACAGAGCCATCCCACCTATTCTGGTGGGCTGTGGCCTCCACGTGGGCCTCCCGCTGGCCCTCCCTCCCGAGGCCATGGCTTCTTGGCCATGTCCCTGCAGCGACGAGAGGAAGCAGTGGGCCAGAGGCTGCGGCAGCAGGGTGGCAGGTCTGTGACCCGTGTGATTCTAAGAGAGACACAGTCCTGAGGCCCAGGCTGGCTTCGCGGGCTGGCCACAGAGGGCCCGAGGACAGAGCTGACTGGGAAAGCAAGAGCTGGGGCAGGTTTGCCAAACTGGAAGTCTGTGTCCCATGGTCGCCCTTCCTCTTGGGTAGACTTCCCTGTCCTGGAGCTCAGAGCTCTTTGTCTGCCTGAGACTCCTGATGTGCTGGTTTGCCCGGCCTGCCCTCCTCTGCCCAGAGGCCACAGACCCGGTGTGCCCACTCTTTCCCCAGCCCACTTCCCAAGTGTCCTGTAACTGCCCTGCCGGCTGCCCCAGCTGGGAGAAATGGGGCAAGTGAATTTTCCCTGAGGAGCTGGGCAGAATGCAGACCCTTAGGTGACTTATGCTAGGGATGTTGATGGTTTCAAGGGATGCTCATAAAGGGGCAGTGACAGGATTCTCAAACACTCACATTCTAAGCGGAGACTCAGGCTGAGTGGCAGGGGGGGAGGATCTGGGGGCATCCCGTCCGCTGCAGGGCATCCCTGACTGAGCAGTCCACTCTTGTGTGGAGCTGCGAGGTCTCCATGGGCAGCACTTTAAGTGGGGGGCCTGGCTGGTGATGCATTTTGCTTCGTCTCTCTGAGGCTATTTTCCAATTATTTTAAGTGTATATTTTGCCTGTCCAACAGACAGTCAGTGTTTGGGACAGGAACATTTTGTGTGCATTTCTTGTAACACATGATACGTAAGAAAGATGATGCACAGTCAATGTCTATTTGAGTATTGAAGTGGGAGCACTGTTAACACCCTAGGAGAGTTTACTTCAGTATAAAAAAAAAAACCCTTAAATGACAGGATTCATTTCAGGGTCAGAGCCACTAAAGGGCCATGATAGCCCAGGCAGTCTTATGGCAAAGATGCAGCCGTTAGGGTGCGCCCACAAATTCCATGTAATCCATTCCAATGACTGTCACCACCACTCCACAACTGGAGTTGGGCTTGGGAGAAAGCCACCTGGCGACACCGCCGAGATGGGGAGCAGGAGACACCAGCCTTAATCCCCTCCAAAAACACAAATCTAGACAGCTGTCCATAGGCCAAAATGGAGGGTTCAAGGCCCCGTTAAAAAATCTGCAGCAGCACAGTGGAGTAAAAAATGCGGGCAACATCACGCCGTGAGTGTTGCTGGTGGGACGGACATACATGGGGCTCCAGGCGACAGCCAGAAGCAAAGAAAAGGGTGGAGGCCATCCGTGTCAGCCATGGTGCAGAAGCAATCCCGATCCCAGCAGGCTCTTCTGCAGAGGACACGGGCAGGGACCCATGGCCATTCCTACTGGGGACCCCAGAGGGGGAGATGTGGCCTCAGGCCCCTTCCCCACCAAGAAGTAGTGGCTATGGGACTGCACTGGTTCGGGAGCAGCCAGCTCTCCCCGTTCCATGTGGCCCTGACCCCGTGACACCCTTGCTCCAGCCCCGGGGCTCCGTGGCTGTGTCAGGCCCACCCTCATACCACACACGGGAGGCGTTACCACGGTGAGCTAACTTGCCCCGGAGCCCTGAAGCCTGGCCCCTGCTGCCCGTGCACATGCTCCGGGCTCCCCTCCCCTGCCACTGAGAGCCGAGTCCTGCACCAGAGTCCCTCTTGCTCTGGGCGCAGCTGTGCTCCCGTCCTCAGCCCCTCAGCTACTTCACAAGCAGCTGCGATAGGCACACTGTCCCCATTGCGGCAGTGGGTGCCCGTGGCTCAGGCCAAGCGCCTTTGCCATCTCGGGTCCCGGGGCTGTCGCCCTTCCATGGGTGCTTCAGGCCTCAGCTTCATGAGTGACCCACAGGTGCCCCTCATTGGCCATCGGTGGCACTGCCACTGTGAGAGGGTCACAAGCCAGACCCAGAGCCAAGAGAAGTCCCCTCAGCCACAGCTACCTCAGTGGGAGGTGGAGAGATCAGGAGGACCTTTGCAGCCATTGCCCCCGAGGACCCCAGCCACCCCAGTTGCCACGGCCGATGTCCACGGTAGTGGCTATGGAGGATCACTGAAATTTTTGTCAATGTCGACCCCAGCTGACGGAGCTGCACAGAGACTACACAGCCTCACCTTCGCCTGTGCCAGAACTACTATGTCCCATCTGCAAGTGCCCTCTGTCCTCCCCACCCCCCACCACAGGAGATGGTCTAGCCACAGCACAACTAGGCTGTAAAGTCTGAAAGAGGTGACTGCGCAACCAAACGTGTAGACATCGTCATAAGATGACAAGATAAGTATGAAACCAAGGAGACATAACACCGCTCTTCTGCAGAGGACACAATATTCTTCCAGTAGCCGACTGCAAAGAAATGGAGATCTATATACAAACTGCCTGACAGAGAATTCAAAGTCGTTGTTTCAAAGAAGCCTAGTCAATACCAAAAAAAAAAAAATACAGAAAAACAGTTCAATTAGGTCAGAAAAACAATAAATGAGCAAAATAATAAATGTAACACAGACTGAAATTACAAGAAAAAGAAATCAAATCGAAAGAATGGAGTTGAAAAATATAATGCATGCAATAAAATGAAAACAGTGTGTCAACAGCAGAATTGACCAAGCAGAAGAAGAGTCTGTGGACTTGAGACAGGCGGCCCACGAGTAAGTTGCCAGAGGAGGAGGAAGAAGAAAGCATGAAGAGGAATGAAGAAGCCGAAAAGACTCGGGGGGAAAGAAGCATTAAAGCAGCAAGTGTCCAAATGGGAGGCATTTGCGACGGAGACCAGAGCAACACACAAGCTGAAAGCTTGTTTAAAGAAATCACGACAGAAAAGTTTCCCAATCTGGGGAAAGATGTACATGCCCAAGTACAGGAAAGTCAAGGGTCTTCAATCAAATCCAGTTCAAGCAAGACACACCACACTGTCAAAAAGGAAAGACAAAGACACATGCAGCAAGAGAAAAAAAAAGAAGCAAGCAACACATCAGGAGATTTCAATAAGGCTAGCTGCAGATTTCTCAGCAGAAACCTCACACGCCAGAAGAGAGTGGGAAGATATATTTAACTTGCTGAAGGAAAAAAACCGGCAACCAAGAGTATATCGCCTGGCAAGACTGTCCTTCAAAAGTGAAGAAAGGATAAAGACTCTCCCAGACAAACAGTAACTGAGGGAGTTAATCACCATCAGACCAGTCTTATAAGAAATGCCACAGAAAGTTCTTCAAACTGAAAGAAAAGAACACTAATTGTTAGCAGGCAAACTTATCAATGTATAAAAATCACTGGTAAATTAGTATGCAGTGAAATTCAGAATAATACTGTAAGGTGGAGTGTATCTATGCTACGAAGATAAAACTATTAAAAATAATAGCTATAATAATTTGTTAAGGGACAAACAATAAAAAAGACATACATGGAGACATAAAAAATAGAAAATGTAAGGGGTGATGCAGTAAAAGTGTTACGTTTTTTCTTATGCGATTAAAGTTCGGTTGTTATCAGTTTGAAATAACCCATCATAACTATAAGATGTTTTTTGTAAGCCTCGGGATAACCTCAAAGCAAAAGCTTACAGTAGATAAACAAAAGATAAAAGTAAGGAATCAAAGCACACCACTAGAGGAAAGTATCTAATCACAAAGGAAGACAGCAAGTGATCAAGAAAGGAGCAAAAGATTTACAGAGCCAGCAGAAAACAATGAACACAATAACAGGAGTGAGTCCTTAACCACCACTAATTACCTTGAATGTAAATGGATTAAAATTTCCAATCAAGATGAGGTCAACTACATGCTGCCTACAAGAGACTCACTTCACCTTGAAAGACACACATAGGTTGAAAGTGAAAGAATGAACAAAAGTATTCCATGAGAATGGAAACCAAAAGAGAGCAGGGAGTTATATAAAAGGGGACCCAAAAAACCCAAAACTGATTTATAAAAGATTATGTATTTATTCTTATATACTTAAACTTAAGTCGCCTTCAAAGTCCTCTCTGCTGGATGCAATGCACGCATGGAGACACTTTTTCCACTGCTCAAAACAGTTTTGAACTCGTCAGTTTTGATACTTTTAGTGTTTCTGCTGTTTTTTTTTTCTTACCTCTTTCACTTTTCAAAACATTTCCCTTTGAGGACTTTTTTCATGGGGAAAACAAAGGATAAAGGTCGTTTGCGGTGAGATCAGGTGAGTAGGTAGGGTAGGGCATGGGGGTCATGCCGCTTTTGGTGAAAAACTGCTGAACACTCAGTGCAGTGTGGGCAGGCGCGCTCATAAATCGCCCGTCATGAAATGGGATAAGTGCACTGAAAGCATCTCCACCAAAATTCACTGAAGTCAAATGCAGCCTCTCACAACAATGCTAGCTGGTACCCAGATGCCAATGGGTTCCTAGAACATTTGCCTATCCGAGGAAGCCTGTTTTACAAGGGGCCCAGCCTCCAAAAAATTAATTCTGGTTTTTTTAGAGTACTACCCTCTTATTTATGTCACATAAAATAGATTTTAAGCAAAAAAGTATAAAATGGGACAAAGAATGCCATTATATAATGATAAGGGCATTAATTCATCAAGAAGATTTGGCAATTATAATTCTATATCCACTTAATATCAGAGCACCTAGATACGTAAAGCAAATATTAATAGAGCTGAAACGAGAGATGGACTGCAATACAATGAGAGAAGGGGATTTCAGTAGTTCACTTTCATAGAGACACTGATCATCCAGACAGAAAATCAGTAAGGAAACATTGGACATGATCTGTGTTTTAGATCACAGGGACCTAACAGACATAAGAGTATACAGAACAACAACAGCAGAGTATACATTCTTCTCAAGCGCACATGGAACATTCTCCAAAACAGATAATATGTTAGACCACGAAACAAGTCTTAACAAATTTAAAAAGACTGGTCATATTAAGTATCTTTTTGAAAACAACGGCATGAAACTAGAAATCAATAATGGGGGCTTTTGGAATATTTGCAAATATGTGAAAATCAAAGCAACATGCTTCCAAGTAACCAATGGGTTGAAAAATTAATTAAAAGAGAAATTTAAGCCGGGCTCGGTGGCTCAGCCTGTAATCCCACGCCTTTGGGAGGCTGAGGTGAGTGGATTGCCTGAGCCCGCGGGTTCAAGACCCGCCTGGGCAGCAAGACTTCATCTCTACAATAAATAAAAAAATCAGCCGGGTGTGGTAGCGCATGCCTGTAATTCCGGCTACTTGGAAGGCTGAGGCAGAAGGATCGCTGGAGCCCAGCAGGTTGAGGCTGCGGTGGCCGGAAGTGGCCACTGCACTCCAGTCTGGGCGACAGAGTGAGACTCCAACTCAAAAAAAAAAAAAAAAAAAAAGAGAAATTTAAAAAATATATTGGGACACACAGAAATGGAAATGCAACATACCAAAACTTATGGGATGTAACAAAAGTGGTTCCAAAGGGGAACTTATAGTAGTAGCCATCTGCATCGAAAAAGAAGAGAGACCCTAAATACACAACGTACTATTACACCTTGAAGAACCAGAAATAAAAGAATAAATTAAGACCGCAGTTAGTAGAAGAAAGAAAATGGCAACAGAGAAGAAATAAGCCCAATAGAGACTCTAAAAATGACAGAAACGATCGACAAACAACCTTTTTTTAAAAAGCTAAACAAAGCCAGCAAGCCTTCAGTTGGACTGAGGAAAGAGGGAGAAGACCCGGGTAAACAAATTCGGAAATAGAAGAGCAGACATTGCAGTTGATACCACAAAAGTGCAAAGGGTCACCGTCAAAGACTATACATAATCACACGCCAATAAGTGGGATAACCTAGAAGAAACAGACAAATTCCTAGACATATATAGCCTGCCAAACTAAATCATGAGGAAATTGAAAATATGAACAGATAAATAATGAGCAAGCAGGTTGAATTAGTAATGAAAAGTCTCCCATCAAAGAAAAGCCCAGGACCTGATGGCTTCACCGCTGAATTCTACCACACATTTTAAAAAGAACTAATCAATTCCAATCCTTCTCCAGTTCTTCCAAAAAATCATAGAGAAGGGGATGCACCCAAACTCATTTTATGAGGCCTGTATTACCTTGATACTAAAGTCAGATAAAGATACCACAAGAAAATTACAGGCCGATATCCCTTATGAACATAGTTGCAAAAATCCTCAGCAAAATACTACTAAAACATGTTCAACAGCAGGTTAAAAGAATCAGTCACCACCATCAAGTAGGATTCCCTGGGATGCAAAAGTGGTCCAACATACACGCATAGAAAAATATGATACACTGCATTAAAAGACTGAAGGACAAAAGCCATATGTTTACCTACTAGATGCAGAAAAAAGTTTGACAAAATTCAGCATTTTTTCATGATAAAAGACTTAACAAATTAGGAGTATAAGAATGTTCATCAGCACCATAAAGGCCATATTCCACAAACTCATAGCTAACGTTATACTCAAAAGTAAGTTGAAAGCTTTTCCTCTAAAATCAGAAGCAAGGCAAGAATATCCACTCCCACTAGTTCTGTTCAACACAGTACCAGATGTTCCAAGCAGATAAATTAGACAAGAGAAAGAAATAAAATGCCTACCAACGAGAAGGGAAAAAGTTAAATTGTCTCTGTTTGCAGATGACATGATCTTACATATAGAGAACTTTAAAGACGCCACCAAAAAACCATTCTAACTAGTACCAGAAATCAGCAGGTACAAAATCAACATACAAAAATCTGTAGGATTTCTATACACTAACAATGAACTATCTGGAAAAGAAATCAAGAAAACAATTCCGCCGGGCTCGGTGGCTCAGCCTGTAATCCCGCGCCTTTGGGAGGCTGAGGTGAGTGGGTTGCCTGAGTCCACGGTTCGAGACCCGCCTGGGCAGCAAGACCTCATCTCTACAATAAATCAAAAAATCAGCCGGGCGTGGTAGTGCACGCCTGTAATTCCGGCTACTCGGAAGGCTGAGGCAGAAGGATCGCTGGAGCCCAGCAGGCGAGGCTGCGGTGACCGGGAGGCCACTGCACTCCAGTCTGGGTGACGGAGTGAAACTCCGACTCAAAAAACAAAAACAAACAAACAAACAAACAAAAAAACAATTCCATCTACAATAGCCACAAAAAAATACTTAGGAATAAATTTAACCTAGGAGGTGAAAAACCTCTGTGCTGATAACCATAAAACTGAAGACACAAATAAAAAGAATGATATCCTGCATTCATGAATTGGAAGAAATAATGTTGTTACACTATCCATCCTATCTCGATCAATGATGTCAAAACTTCAATGACATCTTTCACAGAAATAGAAAAATTTTTTTCAAAAATTTGTATGGAATCACTAAAGATCCAGAATATCCAAAGCAATCTTGAGTTAAAAGAACAAAGCTAACGGGATTGGACTACTTGACTTGAAAACCTGCTACAAACCTATCGTAATTGAAACAGTATAGAACTGGCATAAACACAGATACATAGACCAATGGAGCAGAACAGAGAGCCCGGAAATAAATCCACCTATTTGTGGACAATTGATTTCCAACAAAGATGCCAAGACACACAATAGGGGAAAAGACAGTCTCTTCAATAAATGGAGCTGAAAAACTGGATATCAACTCACCTCTTAGCATATACAAACATCCACTCAAAATGGATTAAGGACTTTCAAGTAAGATGTGAAACTATAAGACTGCAGTACTAGAAGAAAACATAGGAGAAAGATTCTGGGCAACGATTTTTTGGATATGATGCCCAAAGCACAGGCAGGCAACAAAGGAAAACATAAACAAATACAATTGCACCAAACTCACCCATCCCCCCCAGAAAAGGGAGCCATCAACAGAGTGAGAGATAACCTATGAGCTGGAAGCACACGCGTGATAAGGGGTTACAATCAAACGTTTATAAGGAACTCAAGCAACTAAATAGTAAGAAAGCAACTAATTTTTTAAAAATGGGCAAAGGATCTGAATAGACATTTCTCAAAAGAAGACTTACAAATGGCCAACAGGTACATGAAGAAACGTTCAACGACACTAATCGTCAAGGAAATGCAAATTAAAACCACTATAAGATGTCATCTCATTCCAGTTAGAATGGCTATTATTAAAAAGACAACAGATAACACATGTTTGTGGCAGAATGGAAAAACAAGCCCTTGGGCACTGTTTGTGGGAGTGCAACATAGTACAGCCATTATGGAAAAGAGTGGAGTTTCCTCAAAAAATTCAAAATAGAGGTACCCATGACCCAGTAATATCACCATGGGGCACACATCCAGAGAATATGAAGCCGGAATGCCACAGAGGTATCTGCATTCCCTTGTCCACGGCAGCACTGTTCGCCACGGCCAAGAGGTGGAACCAGCTTATGTGTCCACCAGTAGATGAGTGGGCCAAGAAAATGTTTATATACGTGAATACTCTCCAGCCTTTAAAGAAAGAAGGCAATTCTGCCACCTGTGACAACATGGATGAGGCTGGAGGACATTACGTTAAGTGCAAGAAGCCAGGCACACAGAGGTGGAGAGCAGTGGGTGATACAGTGTGGTAGCTCGGAGGCTGCTACGGCCAAGGTGGCTGTGGTGGTAACTGCCAGGCTTCCCAGAAGACTCAGGGGAGCATGGACATCTCTCCACAAGCTCCTGACCAGCGGCTTCCAGTTGGCTTCTCAGCAGCTTTGCCACTCGAGACTGCTGGGACACTCGCAGCCTTCCAAAAGGATGGCCGCCTCTGAGAACACAGTGGAGCATCCTGCTTGCTGTTTTCGCCTTTGTCAGGAACTTAGGTAGAGCTTCCACATAAACATTTTTCTTTGCATCATTTATTTGTCTTAGCATTTTTTCTAGCCGAAGAAAACCAAGGGAAAGCACTAGCCAGACGCGGTGTGCCAGCATGTCCTCTTCTCCTCCTCACCTGTTCAACACCCTGACGTTTTCTCTGTGTGTCTGGTTTTATTTTGCTTGAACTGCAGTTCAGTGGAAGCAAATATAGTACATCTACCTATCTATACATCACCCCTCTCAAATATATGTATAATTATGTAGCTATCATCTCTCTATGTATCTATGTATCTATGTATCTATGTATCTATCTATCTATCTATCTATCTATCTATCTATCTATCTATGATCTATCTCTAGCTACCCTCCATCTATCATCTCTCTATGTATCATCTGTCTACCTTTCTGTCTATCTATCTATGAGCAAAGTTCTGGGTTTAAATTCCAGATGTATCATTTACGAATCGTGTGAGTTTCGGAAAGTTAGTTAACCTCATTGTGCTGAAGTTCTATCATTTGTCTAATGGGATAACAATGGGACATAACCTGTGGGGTTTCTAGGAAGAGTCAATGGGTTGATCCATGTAAAGAGCTTAGCAGAGTGACTGGTGCGGCTTGAGGAAAGTTTCACATTATGAAGAATCGTCTAAGCGTCTAAGGAATACTGCCGTGAGGGGCATTCTCTCTTACTTTCCAAGTGGTCAGCCTTGGTTTCTCTGCATGCGAAAGCTGCTGATTGTGCCGGACTTTCATGACCTGCTCCTTTAGCTTCTGTCAGTGGACACGACCTGTGATGGTCACTCTGTGGTGTTCTAAGAGTGCTTTTTTGTTTTCCTCATTCCTCCCATGTTTATTGATTGAAGCGACTGTGTATGGGAGTGCGTCTCTTCTTCCCCATTCGTTTTTTACCGTAGCTATATGTCCACATCATAGCCATAGACTTGTGGATACTTATTTGGGTTTTAAAAAATAATTTAAAGTGTTTAATAATGGGTATCTTTTATGCAAAGTATGATATAACCATATATTGAATATCACACATAGTCATTAAAATATTTTATACGTGTATTTTTCTATCAGTTAAGTACACTATATTAATTTGCATGCACATATGCATAAAAGCTTTGGGAATAGTGTAAATTTAAAATGTTAATAACTATTAACTCTGAGAATACAGGATGTTTTGTTTTTTCTTTTCTGTTTGCATTTTTTTGTCATTACTGTATAATAAGTCCATACCTCTTGTGTATTTGGGGTTTCAACCTCATTGCAGCATCGTTTGTTTTGTTGCTGGTCATAATTGTTTTGGCTTTGGCTCTTGGAGATTCTCTCAAATTATTTTCTGCTGTGTTCTCTCTTTTTTTAAGTTGTCAAACAAGGTTTATTAGAGAAAGAAGGCAGAAAAAAAGGGAGATAAGTCAGAGCTGGCACGGGTGAAAGAAACTGCTGTGCTCTTCCCATATCTTCTTTTTTTTTTGAGTTGGAGTCTCACTCCGTCTCCCAGACTGGAGTGCAGTGGCACGCTCCCGGTCACCGCAGCCTCAACCTGCTGGGCTCCGGCGATCCTTCCTCCTCAGCCTTCCAAGTAGCTGGAACTACAGGTATGCACTACCACACCCGGCTAATTTTTGATTTTATTGTGAAGATGAGGTCTCGCCAAGTTGTCCAGACGGGTCTTGAACCCACGGGCTCAGGCAATCCACTCACCTCAGCCTTCCAAATTGCTGGGATTACAGGTTGAACCACCGAGCCTGGCATGTATCTTCTTTTTTAAGTTTTTTTCTTTCCTTTCTGGCACAGCAAAATGCTCCAGTAATCATCGGCATTTTTCTCTGTGCCAGCACTGGAATCAGCCAAGGCCCCGTGCTTCCTCTTGGAGAACGGTGTTTGGCATCCACACTCGGTTGCTGGCTGTGCCTATGCCACTGGGGTGTCATGGCTCTAGTGACTCTCCACGAGCAGAACTGGGAAACACACATCCGTGCGCTCACGCACACGCACACGTTTGTGTCTGAATCTGTCTATCAGAATACATATTAAAAATAAAACCACGAGTCACATTGTAGCCTTGACACTTTCCTTATTTCTAAGTTCTTTCTTGAGTAATGAGAAATCTTCCTTTCATTATCGGCCAAGCGCTTATATGTGTGTTCAAACGCAGTATACAACGACAGTGGTTTTAGAATTGCACACCCAGACCCCCATGAAAGCGTATTTACCGCCTGGAGGAGAAGGTGCAAGCTCTTTTTGTCTGGGGTCTTGCCAGGTCTCCTCAGAACAGTTTTCCAGAGTTACTTAGTGGGCTCCCCAGCCTTCCCCGCGTGTGGTCATGTGACTCATTGTAATGCACACAGTCTGCATGCCTTCTTTCTCCACATCCTGGTTGATTTTTCTTTTAATTAACGGAGGGAAAATTTTACTCAGTGACGCTCGGTTCTACGGTTTTGCCAAACGCATTAAGTTGTGTATCTCACCCACATTTCCACTCTAGGTCATCAGCCCTCAAATTCCCTGGGGTGTCCCTCTAAGTGAACCCCTTTCTTCACCCCACAATGCCTGGAGACCTCTCATCTATTGCCCAACCCTGTGATGCCAGAGCACGGCAAGAATGGAATCACATATACATGGCTTTTTCATCCTAGCTTCTTTTGCTTGTCAGCATGCGTTTAAGATGTGTCTGTGTTTTGTGAGACAACAGTTCCCTTCTTTTTATTGCGAGATGTTGTTCCATTGAGTGCACGTGCTGCCGTCTGTGTGTCTGCTCGTCCGTGAAGAACCTCTGGGCCATTTCTAGTTTGGGGCGATAGAAAGCTGGCGCCGACATTCACCTTGGCCAATGTGCCACATATTCCACCTCAATTCTTCTGTTTGAGAAATAAACGTTTTTGAAATAATCCATTCGGTATGAAAGAACACAAAGTTTAAAAACACGAAAAATACGTGTTACTGTTGCTCAGGAGTGTGTAGGAACGCAGGAAAACGGGAATGAGTGTGTAGAGCAACCAGCACCATGTTGAATGCGTGGAAGGAATGGTGAGCAGAGGCATACTAGGAAAGTGCTTCACTGTTTTGGCGGGGTTCTATTTTCTGATCGGGTGATGGCGTAGACACGGTATTCTCCTTCATACCCTTGGCTGTCTGTCAAAATTGTGAGACATGAACTCACCCGCCCAAAATCAGAGGAAGGGCACTGAGACATGGAGTGCAGCAGAAGCAAGACTTTCAAGACGGTCTTGCGAGATCGGGTGTCTGGTGGGCAGGCACCCCCAGAGCAGTTACAGCAAGCAATCGATTCCCTACTGTGCAGCTCTCTCCCCTGGTTTCTCATTGATCGAGGATTATGGGGCCACGATCTCTCTCGGACGTTACCTAAGCAGTTTTTGGTCCCAATAAGGTTAAAATAAGTATTCGTACCTGTTTGATTGGAGGGTCTCAGCTTCCTTATTTTTAAGTAAAAAGTCTCATTTTCCGAAGGCAACGTGACTGTCGTCACGCCTCCCTTTGTTCTAATGAGACTTTGGCCACATCTGCTTCCTAGTACATGCTCTTGGTCACGTTAGCAGACTTCTTTCCATTTTGTGAAAATAAATCATCTAATGTTTTTCACAAAAATCACATCACATCAAATAAACAAAATAAAACCAAACTGCAAACCTTAAGAAGAAGCCAAGTTCAAAAACAGACCCACAGAATGTTTTTCTTCAGTATATATGTCTACTGTCTTAATTTAAATATCCATATATTATTTTTACACTCAGGAAGCACAGATGTTTTCTTAAAAGTACAACCTCAGGCTAACTGGAGAACCATTGAGCTTCCTGAGTTCCGCGTGTTTTGGGGACCGTTTAACATGAGAGGGCTCATAAAAACCCCTTTTGGGTAAAGAGACTGGGAGAAACTGAGAGCATGCTATAACCCAATAAATATGTAATCGGCTTGTGGACAATAGCACAGCCATTTTTAGTTTTTAGTTTTCTGTCTTAAAACATAACCTGTAACTGTTTAAATTTCCAGTTATGGGAAAAACTGCAAAGCTCCAGTTATTCTTCCCTTATCTCACTTTCCCCTTAGCAACAACCAACCCTCAGGTGCCGGGGGTAATCACCCAAGTTTCCAGATGTCTCTGCAACTTCCCTAGCTAGTGGACCAAGGTCAGCCCGAGTCAGGCTAGCCAATCCTCCACGATTAAGCTGACCACCAGAGGTTACAACCCAATTAAATGGTAACAAAACTGGAAAGCCCCCCAAACTCCTCCTCCCTTTGTGTAAAAGCATAAAAGGCATCTGCTTAAGGAAATCAGAGCCTCTGAATGGACTCCGCTATGTCGGTTGTCGACAGAGGTCCAGGCTCGAGCTTGTAAATAAAGACCCTCTTGAACTTTTATCGGAATTGGCTCTTGGTGGTCTCTGGGATTGAACATTCGGCCACTACAAAACGAGTTACGGTTATAGTGAAGAACTGACGTTGAGTGAGGCAGTGTGAGGCTGTGATGACAAAGGAAACTTCCAGCAGGTCGCAAATCCTGGACCCCAGGGCCTCTCCACATACCGCGCTCCTGGCATGGGATGCTCTGCCTCCTGTCCGCCCCGGTCGCCTCACGTTTCCCGTTCAGGTCTTGGTTGACATGGCATTCTTGTAGCAAGACCTTGCGTGCCTACCCAGTCCACTGCGGCCTCCGAGTTCCTCGGCATGTTCATGACCGTCTGGTCACGTCTTGTTGGTGGCTTCTCATCCAGCACCTGCCTCCCTCACCTTAGCCAGCCTGCACGTGGAGGGACGCCTTGCCCAAAACAGAGAGTCCATGAATCTCTGTGGGAAAAAAGAATCAATGATAGGCATTCTTATTTTTTTAATTAATTTTTTTGTTTGAATGAATCTGTTGTCATTTTATTCTGTGGTTTATTATTTATTTTTATTTGTGAAAATCTTTGGGGTGCACTTGCATCGATGGGGTAGTGGTCAAGTCAGGGCTTTTAGGGTATTCGTAGCCTGAATGGATACACTGTATCCAGTAAGTACTTTCTCACCATCCACCCGCCTCCCACCCCTCACGCCTTTGAGTCTCCATTTTCTGTCCTTCTGCTTGCTACGCCGGTGTGTCCTCACGTTTTAGCCCTCATGGGTAAGGACATGTGACATCCGTCTTTCTGTGTCTGACTTGTTTAGCTTAAGGCAATGCCTCCAGTTCTATTCACTACTGGAAAATACATTATTTCCTCCTTTTTAATGGCTGGATCATATTCGACTGTGTGTACGCACCGCATGTTTTTCACCCACTCACTCGCCGATGGACCTTTAGGGGGATTCCATGGCTTTGCCCTTGTGAATAGTACTGCGACAAACATTCGTGTGCAGGCATCTTTTTTATCTATGATTTCTTTTCCTTCCGGTATATGGCCAGGGTGAGATTGCTAAGTCATAGGGTCGTTCTGTTTTTAGTTCTTTGAGAAACCACCATACTGTTTTCCATAGAGGTTGTCCTAATCGACACTCCCACCAGCAGTATTTAAGTGTTCCCTTTTCTCTGCATCCTCGCCCACATCTGTTTTGTTGTTTTGTTTTGTCTTTTCTTTTTTTTTTTTTTTGGGGTTGGAATCTCACTCTGTCGCCCAGACTGGAGTGCAGTGGCCGCTCCCGGCCACCGCAGCCTTGCCTGCTGGGCTCTGGCGATCCTTCCGCCTCAGCCTTTCAAGTAGTTGTCTTTTTAATAATAGCTATTCTGTGACTGGGTGAGACGATGCCTCGTGAGAAAAAGTTCTCGATATTGGTTGCTTCCTACAAGACACCTTAAAACCAAGGGAAGGGAATCGTTTTATTTTCCTATTCACGTTAGTTCCGCATTCTTTGAAAAGAGTTTTTGATCAAGAAGTGTTTTTCTAGGGCAGCATATGGCAAGTTGAACTTTCCCAGGAAAAGATTCGTCGGATGATGTGGTTTGAGGCAGGCAGCTCAAGAGAAGAACTTTCTCGACCACAGGGACACGAATCAGAGATGCACAGCACAAGCGGAGGTGTTGGGAGGAAGAGGTGGCAAGAAGAGGAGCCGGCAGCATTTGTTTGGAGTCCACACAGCAGGAGGGTCTGAAGAAGCCCTGAAGATTCTGGAGGGACAGCAGTCTGGGAAGATCAAAGGATTGCAGAAGGGCAGGGGATGAGGAGAGGGGGAACAGAGGGGAATGTCCACACTCAGCTGGAGGGGACGGTCTGGGCCAAACGGAGCAGCCTGGGTGTGCTCCCGGGGAGCCGCGGACGTCATGAGGTCGCTGAGACCACCGGGGCAAGGACTGACTCTTCAGTTGCAGCAACGTGGAGGGATGGGGAGATAAGAGAGGCCAGAGACACACTGGCCAGGTGTCAGGAGAATGCAAGTGGCATCACAGAAGCCAGAGGAAGAGGGCGTGGGCAGTGACGTCAGGCGCCGTAAGACGGCGAGGGCCAAGATGAGAAACTGGCCCACCAGTGTGCCCTTCTGTGGTCGCTGGTGCCCTTTGACAACCACAGCTTCAGAGGTGTTACGGAGTGGGTGGCGGAGGCAGGGCTTGACAGCAGTGGGCTGGGTGGAGAAGTGAGGAGGAGGAGGTGCCGCTCCTCCGTCTTGTCCTTCGAGACGTGGCCGTGGTGGCCGTGCAGTGCAGCTGCCGAGAAGTGCTGCTTCCGCCAGCGTGTTACCATGCTGGGGCTTATCCTGAGCTTGTGGTCAGCTAAGACCTTCTGTCTGACTTTTTCTAATTCTAGGCAGGCTGGGGTCTTTCTATTCTGAATGTGCATTTTTTAAAAAACTTAATGCAGGTCTTTGACATCTATCCTTTCCAAACAACACCTTACGAGGTTAAGTCAAGTTTTCCCAACTTGTTCTGAAGCCTGATCTCATTGCCGTCCACTTTCTGGTCCTACCTAGGACTACACACCTGGTCCTCTCCCTCAGGACCTGGGGATGGACATGTTCCTGTTACGAGAATCTCTCCCTGTGGAAAACAGGAATGGAGCTCAGTTTCATTCCCAGGAAACAACAACAACTTCTGTAGCTAAAATATCATCTCCGAATGGAGCTCAACTGACCAGTGATTGTTCAAGAATTACATTTGGAAATGGTCAGTGATCACAGGCCAGAAGGCATGTGAAACGTAATATCCATGGTTGGTTTCAAGTTTCCAAATTTGCAGAACTAAAGCTGTCATGAGAATGAACTGACTGAATGGGCGGGTGTACTTGGAGGAAGTTTTTTGACAACAAGCTAGAAAAGCTTAAATTTGAAAACCGGGACATTTTCTTGCCTGAGTATTTCATCAATGGAGATTTGCACTTAAAAAAATTTTTTTTTTTGCGAAGAACCATGAAGTCCTGACCCCTGTGGCAGAGACGGTCTATGTGCATTGTGTTGTGAGAAGCCCCGTTGCAAGGGGCCCAAATAATGTATTCAGACCTGATTTCTCACCCCCGACTTTGGCCATGACCTTCCCAGCGCTGTGTCTTCATCCACGATTTGCAAACAAGAGGGTTATGTCTGGAGGCTAAAAATCAAGATAGGGCAGACGGAAGCAGTGTTAATGGAGCTCAGCTGGCTGTGAGGTGGCAGCCTTGAGGCTGTGGACTCTCCCCGCTCACAGCAAGGCGTGGTGTGGGAAGAAGACGCTTCCTCTAGGCAGCTTGGCAAGCCGCTGGTGCAACACCCTGGCTGTGTGGCTGGCGTTCTCACAGACACAGGGGCCAAACCCCCTGCCCCCTCTCTGTTCAAGCTAGAATCTGAGCCCAGACCTCAGAAGAGGCATGTCTGCGGACCCGCCTCCCTCCACAGCTGCAGAACGTGCTCACTGGGAGGGCAGCCCAGGCCTTCTGGGGGCCTGCAGCCTTGCACCCTGACGGCGACTGGGAGGCTGGGGTGCTGACTCATTTAAGAGCAGCTGGTGGGAAGCACTGCGGGCGTGGGCGGGTGCTGTGGGTGGCGTTCCAGTATGCTGCCCACACGGCCACACGTGGAAGTGGTGGCTGGCGGAGTCAAAACACGGTGGCTGCCCAGCTCAGACTCCAGCAAACTCCGCCTCAAACCTGGCTCTCGGGATGCCCCCCTTGTGAGAGTGGCAGAGAGGGGCTGATAACAATTTTTTTTTTTTTGAGTTGGAGTCTCACTTTGTCACCCAGACTAGAGTGCAGTGGCTGCTCCCGGCCACCACAGCCTCGACCTGCTGGGCTCCGGCGATCCTTCTGCCTCAGCCTTCCAAGTCACTGGAACTACAGGCATGCGCTACCACGCCGGGTTAATTTTTTGATTTTTATGGTAGAGATGAGGTCTTGCCAAGTTGCCCGGGCAGGTCTTGAACCCGCGGGCTCAGGCAATCCACTCACTTCAGCCTTCCAAGGCGCGGGATTACAGGCTGAGCCACAGGCTGAGCCACCGAGCCCGACTGGCTGGTAACAATTAAAAGTATTTTTTTAAAAAGTCTACCTGCAAGCTCCAGACTTGCTAGACAATGAGATGTGAGAAAATCAAATAGCCAATGGTCGTTTTCCTGAAAATGCAAGAGAGTAATCCATTCACAACTTTACCCCCACATCCTCTCTTTGTGAAGTTATTGGTTTACAACCCCTGCTTGTCCTGTGTACCCTGGAAACAATTTGTTCTTTGAAAATCTGGTTTTGCTAAATACAACATTGCAAATACCAAAGAAAAACGTATAGTCACACAACCCGACCCCCTCCCTTACCTAAACTAAGGTATAAAACCCCTCTCCTCTTTTTCCAGGTTGCTCAGCCTTGGAGCATTAGTCCACTGAGTCATGCCACTGCTAATAAACCACTAATTCGTAAGATAACCCTGGTGTCACGGTCTCTCTGTTTTTTCCACAACAGTGAGCGCCTGGATCCAGCAATATTTTAGAAATGTTGAAATGTGAGTGGGCCCACTCACCACATGCCAGGCGTGTTTCTAGGAGTTTCCATGCGTTTAATGATTCAGTTCTCACGGGCTCTCTGAGACTGCTGCTTTACCTGTGAGTGTGACCATCTAGCCCTGGGGCAGCTGAGGCTTGGGGTGGTGACCTGCTTGAAGATCTGGGTGTCCGTGGTCCAGTATGTAGAAAGCCAGGCTGGACTCAAGTCTATGTTGTCAGTCCATTAAATGCCCCTGGGGTTTTGGTGCCAAGTAAATGACATAATCCAGCTGTGCTTTGAGTTCAGTAAAGTTTCCACATCCTTTCCTGGATTGTGTATGTACATGCATATATATGTGATGGAAGATAAAAATTTGTCCATTTAATCTGGAAGTCAGCACTGAATTTTGATATAATAAGAGTAAAAATAATCTTTTAACATGTGATGAATACATGTCTTCCTAATTCTTTCTGGCGGTGGGTCTCGGCTCAAGGACCCATCAGATGCTTTTTCCCCTGGCAGGAGGGGCGGCTCTGCGAGGGACCCGCAGGTGTCCAGGTCGGCTTCTGGAGATGCTGGGGATTCCTGAGGCAAAGCCTCATGGAAAGCCCTGGGCCCACGGGAACTCCCCGTGGCCAGAAAGAAGAGAGGGGCACAGGCAAGTGAATCCCCAGTACATCACTCTGTATCTCAGACCCACATGTGATCCTCTGTGAAGTCTTTCCTAGACCCTGTCCCTGGGTTCTTGGAATCTCTTTTCCATGGGTGCTGTCCAAGGGGCAGGGCCATTAGGGACAGGGGGCTTTGCCCCTGGCCTCAAGCCTCCTCCGTGTCACCTCAAAACAGAGACATCTATTGCTCTGTCGATGTATATATTTATCCATTTATTTATTTGCTTGGTAACTGTTGAAATGATGACACTGGGCACTGCCTCCCCACCTTTTGGTCCAAGTGCAGCAATCAGCAACCTTGCCTCAACTGTTCTCTGAGTACTCTGAGAGCTCTCGGGGTCTGATCTCAGTCACCCCCAGCCTCAGGTCTCTCTGTCGTCCTCCGTGCCGCCACAACCCTCAGGGCTCAGCAGCTCTGACCACACTGGCTGTCTCTCAGAGACCACGCTCACACCCCCGACCTCAGGCCTGGGCCTCTGTCTTCCTGCACTTGCCTGTCTGGACTACGGGCAGGCCCTGCCCCCTTCTCATCAGGCACCGAGACCCACGTGCAAATCCCGGCGTGCCTTGTTTTACTAAGCTTCTCTTGACTGCACTTGGAAGAAGATTTTGTTTTTTTGGCAACCCTGTGTCTTCCAGGCCTGTGGGTTCTGCTTTGCTGACAGCATCTGCTCACGTTGTGTCTCCCGCCCCATTTTGATAGTTCTTGCAATACGTGAAACGTCATCATTGTCAGATGCTTTATGGTGGCCTGAGATCCGTGATCTTGGATTGCCGTTGTTTGGGGGCGCCACGAACCGCACCCGTATGAGACGGCAACCTGAATCCCTTGATTCTGGTGTGCTCCGAGGGCTTCACTGACATGCTGTTCCCTGTCTCCTTCCCTCTTCTCAGGCCTCTCTATCCCCTGAGACACCACAATGTTGAAATCAGGACCATCAATCACCCTGCAGTGGCCTCCGAGCGTTCCAGCGAAAGGAAGAGTTGCAGTCTGCTTTCCTTGCTTCCAGTCAGAAGCTTCGTGGGGAAGTGTGTCCAGAAGCAAGGCAGGCTGCTAGGCCTCCCACCCCAGACAGCCGATGTGTGGATGCCAAGGGAAGGTTTTTGGAGGAAGTAAGAAGTGTTACTTCTGCAAACCCCCCAAAGGATGGGAAAGTGATGAAACAGCCGTACTGCTGATGTGGAGAAGGTTGGCCTGGTCTGGATGGAAGATCGAACCAACCGCGACACTCCCTTTAGCGAGAGCAAGACCCCAACTCTTCTCAGTCCTGTGACAGCTGCGAGAGGCAAGTACGTTAGGGTAGACAAGCTTGAAACCAGCAGTGGTCGGTTCATGAGATTAAAGGGAAGACGCCGTCTCCACGACATCCTTGCGAGTGCAGGTGAGGCCGCGAGTGCCGATGGAGAGGCTGCAGCCAGCTCTCCAGAAGATCCAGCCGGGATCACTGATGGAGGTGGCGACATCAGCCAATAGATTTCCAGTGTAGACAAAGCAGCCTTCTATTGGAAGAAGATGCACCCCGGGCTTTAAGAGGAGCGGTCACGCCTGGCTTTGAATCCCCATAGGACAGCCTCACTCTCTTGTCAGGGCTAGTGCAACTGGTGACTCCAAGTTGAAGCCAGTGCTCACCGAGCATTCTGAAGATCCCAGACCCTTGAGGGCTATGCTAAATGCCCTGCCTGCGCCTGCCAATGGAAAAGCAAAGCCTATACCATCGGCTGACAGCATGATTCGCTGAATAGTCTAAGCCCGCTGTTGAGACCTTCTGCTCAGGAAAAACGTTTCTTTCAAAATGTTCCTGCTTGGGCAACCCTTTCGGGTCCCCTCCCACTGTGGGAGCTTTTCTGTCCTCTCAATAAATCCTGCTTTCAAAAAAAAGATATTGTTGTTCGTTGACAGTGTACCCGGTTACCCAAGAGCTCTGGCGGAGATGCGTGTAGTGTTGTTTTCATGCCTGGTGACACGCCATCCATTCTGCAGCCTAGGGCTCAAAGTGTCCTTTCAACTTTCAAGTCTTGTGATTCAAGAAACACATTTCATAAGGCCACAGCTGCCATAGACAGTGATTCCATGGATAGATCTGGACAAAGTCAGTTGAAATCCTGGAAAGGATTCACCATTCTAGATGCCATTAAGAACATGGAGACTTGGAAGGGGGAGTAGGGAAGGGTGGAGGGACCGAAATCCCCCGTTGGGGACAGTGTGTGCAAGTGGAGGTGGTGGGGAGTGCCCTTAATGCCCAGACCAAAAACCATTTGTTTCCCCCGAAGCTATTGGAATTTTAAAAAAGGAACACTTGCGATCCATGGGAGAAGGTTATAATAGCAACATTAACAGGAGCTTGGAAGAAGTTGATTCCAGCCCTCATGAGTGACTTTGATGGGCTCAGCTTCCACAGAGAGGGTCACTGCAGAAGGGGTGGGAATCGCAAGAGAACTAGAAGCAGGGTTTGAAGATGGGGTGGAATTGCCATGCCACATGACCACCCTGGACCTGACGAGGAGCTGTTCCTGTGAATGAACAAAGAAAGGTGGTTCTTGAGATGGAATCTGTTCCTGGTGGAGGCGTCAGGAGCCCCCATCGTTATCTGTTGTGGTCTGACCATTAAGTCGGTGAACTCGCCACTGTGCACTTGCGCTGGCAGCACTGCACAGATAACTGCATCAGGACACTCTCCTTCCTCGTCTGGTCTGGCCTCGTCTACTCGAAGAAAGAGGAAACATTGAAAGGAAGACATTTTGATGGCATTCAGGACATCAAGTGTAATACGACGTTGGCTCTGATGGTCATTCCAGAAAAACAGTTCCAAAACTGCTCTGATGGGTAGACAGCCGCTGGTGTCATTGCACAGTTTCCCAAGGGGAGGACTTCGACAGTGGCTGTAGTGAGATTCAGCCATGCGGCGTGGAGCACTTTTTCTAGGATGGTTTGTGAACCGAATTGTTGGGCCTCATATCATGATTATTACTTGAAAATGAGTATATGATATTGTCTAAGAATAAAGTGCTATAGAGATGAAAATTAGAGTTTTGTGTTGTTATTATCACGCAAGTTTCCCCTCACTTCAGAGCTTCCAGTCTCATCATCCTTTGAGACAAATTGCTGAGGAAAGAATGAACTGGATGGCTTGCACTCCCTGTTCCTCTCTCTAACCTCCGTGTGTGTGTGGCTGACATTCTCCTCTGCGGAACCTCAGCTCACCGAGCAGCTTCACGGGCTGCTCTGTTCCAGGTGTTGGGGGGTGGTCTGGTTTGGACGTCGCCTCCTCCAGATCCCGTGTTGAAATGTGGTCCCCAGTGTCCGAGGTGGGGCCTGGCGGGAGGTGCTTGGGCCACGGGGGCGGGTCCTCATGAATGCCTGGGTGCCGTTCACGGCCACGAGCGAGTTCTCGCTCTGTGAGTCATGCGGGAGTTTAGAAGAACCTGGCGCCTGCTCTCTCTTGCTCCCTCTCGCCATGTGACACACCTGCACCCCTTCCCCTTCTGCCACGAGTTAAAGCTTTCTGGGTCCCAGGGATGACGCTCCGGTCCCCAGGGATGTTGCTCCGGCCAGGAAGACAGACACCGTCGGCTCTCACGAGGGAGATGTGTGCTCTGAAGGAAAGAGCCGGGACGTGCGCCCTGTGACCAGCCCACCTGGTGCTGTGGCCATCCCTCCTTGGGCCCGGCCGTACCTTGGGCAGCAGCCTCGAGGTGAGTCAGTCTCCAAGGTGCCCTGTCTCATGTGCCCCTGTGCCCCGTCATCAGTGCCGAGGTGGCGAGAAGCCTCCCCTGGCACCAGCCTCCATGGGCTCTCTGGCGTCTGCTGGGTCTTCAGAGCTTGGACAACCATGTTTCGTGTTCTGCTCCAAGGGAGTCCGTTCCTGGCCCTTCCAGCTGCAGCTGTGAGTTCACACGTAGCTTCAAGGAGCTTGCTGAAGGCTGCCCTCAGCTGCACAGGGATGACTGCTAGGGCGGCAGGCCAGGTGTGCAGGGTCCTGGACAGGGCCCGGGTCCCCAGAGCTCTGGGGGGTGGCGCCTGGGACTCAGCCCTCAGGCTCTGACTCGACCCAGGCCTATCGGCTGACCGTAGAAACGCAGTTGTGACAGCTGGGTCTGCTGTGGCTTGCAGGAGAGAGCCCTGGGCTGTAATTGGTGGGTGGTGCCTTGTTACCAGCCAGCTAGGCCTGGAGCAAGACAGTGTTTCTGTGGCTCGTGGGTATGACCCCTGCAAAATGAATACATAGTGTCATCCCTGCTCAGTGTGTATTATCGTGCAAAGGAGCTGGAGTAGACACTCCTGTAGTCTCCTGATGCTGACTGTCTACATTATTTGGGCTTGCGGTCTGCCTTCTTAGACTGTGTATTGTGTGGTGACGGGAGGGGCCCAGAGACACATGTGCCTACACGTTAGGGACTAAATGTGTCCCCCAGACACAAATGTGGGAGCCCTCCAGCATGGCTGACCTGGAGATGGTGCTTTAGGGAGGCGATCAGGGTCAGATGCGACCTCAAGGGTGGGGTCCTGGACTGAGGGGACCAGAGAGCTTGACATCAATCCCCACACACACAGAGCACAGCAAGCTGGCAGCCACCTGCAGGCCCAGGCCAGAGGGCTAGGATGCAACCCACCCTGTGGTGTCTTGCCTTTGGACTTCCCAGCCTGCAGACCTCAGGGAAATGCATTGCTGTGGTTGAAGCCACCCACCGCATGGTGTTTTGTGATGGCAGCCAAGCAGACGAGTGCAGTGCGTCACAGAATCCTGCGACCAGGGGGCAGAATAGCCTACTGGTTTAAAGCACGAACTCTGAAACTTAAAATCTGGGTTCAGGACCAGGTGTTAAGCAGAAAGAATCTTGCAACCACTGATGGTGAGATGGACGCTCAGATGGCCCTGGAACTGTGTGTATTTTTCTCACTCGTGTGCATGTACACCGTGTCGAAGCCACAGTGTGTTGTGGATACGCAGATCCTGCTTTCGTTCAAGAACGCGTAGCAGTGACAGGAACCTCCTGAGTGGAAGGACAAGGTTCTGCTCCAGAGAATCTGATTGACAAACGACAGCGTGCCAGCTAGTGTTCTCACTACTCCGCTTTCCACTTTGTCGAGACACGATGAGGTCGTGACACCCGTGGGCAGGCAAAATCTCTTAGCCCTTTAAACTCGTCTGTGAAGAAGACATTTAGGCTTTGATCTCTGGCATTTCTTTCTCCTTCTCTTGCCCAGCAAGTTTCCTTCCCTGGTGGGAGGAGCAGGAGGAGAGAAGATGTCGCAGGAGCGATGGGAAGACTGTGTGTCTAATTGCAAGGGCTGCTCGGATCAGGCCCCAGGCAACAGTGCAAGCTTCGAACTGAGTGTCGCATAAATGAGTGTTGCTGTTCACAGTGATGTGGGGGAGGAATAGTTAAACTAGTCAGTGTGTGCTGCGGCTTTTAACTCCTGAATGACTTGAGTGTTCGAAGAAAAGGATGCGGACGGGCCACAGACACCTGCCCTCACACACCGTCCCTCCGTCTCTCCCGCGCCTGGCATTTCTAGAGCTGTGAGGTTTGATTTATCCATACTTCTTTTTCTTCTCTAAATCTTGATGGCTAATGAAAACATCAATCCAGGAATTAACAACACACACCTTTTCCCAGTTTAGGTGTGAGATTTTTACCACCCGGAGTTTTAGTTTATCAAGGAAGAGCATGACAATCATGGGACTCGTTCCAGTTAAAGGTGGACTTGGGTCATGTGAGGAGGCGGTGTTGGAAGGAAGCCTGATCCAGGGGCACGGCCATTGGCTCCCAGCAGCTGCATGGTCACCTAGAAGCACAGCTCTGACTTCACGCCAGGCCAAGAGCAGCGGGAAAGCCGCCTGGGACTCCCAGGCAGAGTCAGACAATCACCAAGCCCCCACCCGCTCTGGCTGCCCAAGGCCCGACCGCAGGATTGTAACAGGCCTTGACACCCACCCACGACTTGATTTCCACGCCTCCACCAATCTAAAGTTTAGATTTTGGGGTGGTTATCAAGGTGGAGGTACCCCAGTCCGCTTTCCTTTTGGGAAGTTTGGGCAGGCCCGTGGTGAGACGTGGCAAAGGACTGACACCGGCTGCCGTGTGGTGCCTCCCTGTGGACAGCTGTACATGTCTTCCCCATGTCACCATCCGAGTTCTTTTCCTCTTTTAACTATTTTATTTTATTTTGGGGTGTTTCTTATGATTCTCCTCTAGCATGGCATGCCTTGCATGATACACGAGCCCGAGAAAGCAGAGCAGGGAGGTTGCATTTCACTCAGAGCCACGCTTGTGGGGGACAGAGCCCGGCAGGACTTACTCCTGGGAGACCCAAGCCACGGACGGGATTAGGGGCCTGCCCTTCCCACCCTGTCTGTCCATCGGACCCAGCCCAGGTGTCCCATGCCACTGAGGGATTCAGGGCCTTACACTCCTCACACTGTTTCTCCATCCAACTCAGCTTTCCTGTCCTCTTTGCTCCTCTCTCTTTTCTGTTCAGCCAACAACCTTCTTCCCTGCTGTCTCTCTGCCTGGGAACCCCCTGTGAATGGACATCACCTTCCTTCCTGGTCAGGGTCCTCCTGGGCTGGCTGAGTCTACTGCAGAAACCAGCTGGCATCCTGTATGGTCATTTTGATGTGCACTGTGTCTCTTGGCTCACCGGAGCCGAAATCCCATCGTGTAGCTAGTTTCTATAGGGCGACACTTCTTGCCAGGCGTGGGTAATTATCTGACAGGGAGATTCCCACGTTCATGGCCATGTTCAGTTTGGTAAGGAGCAAGACTGCAAGCACATGTGCCCATGTGTGTGCAAAGGAATGGAGGCGGGGCAGAGGGCTGGCAAGAGTCATCAAGCCTCTAGTCCCAGCTCCTTGGGAGTCTGAGGCAGGAGGATCGCTTGAGCTCCGCATTTGGAGGCTGCAGTGACCTATGGCCTGCACTCTGGCCTGGGTGATGGAATCTTTATGTACATTAACTCTCCAGCCCGCTGTCCCTCTCGGGCCTGCCTTCCGCCTCCATCCCAGACTCCAGAGTTCACACACACACACACACACACACACACACACGTGTGTGTGTGCGTGTGTGGCAGGGAGGAAGTTTGAAATGAAGACATCACTTTGGCCCCCTCCCCTACCTTGGGGAGGTGAATCACCTCTTTCTCTCTCTAATTTCCTTTCTAAATAAACTATATTTTCTAATAAGAAAAGAGAAATAAAGACATCAGTGCATCTGGGGTCAGTATTAAGAATGCTTGTTAGTGCTGACACAGCGTCCAAAACAGTGGGAGTCTGATATGCCGCTGTCATACAAATTGCAGAAGAATGGCGAACTCACCCTTCTAACCACAGAACACTGCTGGGTGCCTGGGACCCTCGGTTGAAGACACAGGGACTCGGAGAGTGATCAAGGCCAATTTCTTTCCTCAGAGAGCTGGATTCCTGACAGGACTCACCGTCTTGGGTATTCTCTTAAGAAATATGTATTTTTGGCCAAAAGAGAACAAGTGAGAGTGATGTGTTTCCAACTACGAATACCTCAGTGTGATATAGGGTATTAATACATTTGAATTTTTAAGGGGAGGCCTCAAATGTGCCTGTTAAAAAGTATTTTAAACGTAAATGCATGACTAGAAAACAGCGCACTGGGAAGCGCTTGCCACCAAGCTCCCCAAGGAGTGACGCAGTTACCATATAAAGAGCTTGCACGAATTGTTAAATACCGCAGACTCTCCGAACAGAAGGAAAAGACCAAAGACATAAGAAATATGTTGAAAAGAAGTACCACAGACGGCTTCCAGGTATGAGGAAATGAACCTCTGTAGCAATAAAGAGACACAAGGTCAGTCACCAGATGCCATTTGCCCCTGACACTGGCCATGCTGTCTCTTTTTCAGTCGTGGTTCTTAGTGGTAGTGCAGCTGACCCGGTGTGGAGTGACACGCTTTTCTGGGCAGCACGTGTCAGCCGAGGCCCGAATGGCAGGTCTTTCACTTAATTCTGTGTTAGGGATATATCCCAAATGATCACTGACATGACATATGGCGGGGGAGGGGTCGGGGTCAAGCCAGGGCATGGACCTGGAGCTCATGGGTCGGCAACTGGGCTCTGAGACTGATGGCAAGGCGGTTTCCAGCTTCCGGGGAGCTCACGTGGGCTCTCCTGAGTGGCCGCAGCGGCTGCCTCAGCACCTGGGTGGGTCTCATCCCTTCCTGGTGGGGAGAGGACCTTGCCCTGATTGAGCCCCACAGCTGGACGGCAGAGCTCAGCCTCCTGGCCCTCCTGCCTCCGGAGCCACCTGACTTCCTGGAGCCCAGAGCTCGTGCCAGAGCCTCTGCGCTGGTTGGAAGCTCTCTGCTGCCCTCTCCAGTCCTGGCTTCCTCTCAGGCCCGCCTTCCCCTCCAACTCAGACGCCAACGCGCGCACACACACATGCTCGCAGGAGGGAGGAAGGCTGAAATAAAGACATCAATGCATCTGGAATCAGTGCTAAGACTGCTTGGCAATGCTGATACCGTGCGTAAGCCAGGCAGTGTGTTGACGTGAACTAATTCAATCCTCGCAATAACAACAAATAAAATGCCAGTGCCACGAAGTAGACGCTGTCATGATCTCCATTTTACAGTGAGGAGACTGAGGCGTGGTGACTTGCCGGGTGACACAGCCAGCGTGGGGCAGAACTGGGGTCACAATCCAAGCATCTGGGTCCAGAATCCTGCTAATGTCATGCATCCTGTGGCCTCTGGAGCCCAAGGACTGAATTCGTGTCTGACTCTCACTTGCCAGCGAGGAGACAGGAGATATTGCGAAGGCTGCACTCCCACCCGACACGGGTCACTGTGCCAGCGCAGTGGGGGGTGGGGTGGGGTGGTGCGTAGGTTCCGGGTGGTCATGAGCAAGCGGGTGCTGAGGTGTGCCTGCTCACCTGTTCTCTCGTCCACGTGAGTCGGTTCATCAGCTGAGCCACACATTAAGGCCACCGAAAACATGTCACAAAAGCACGCTGGCCCACGCCCCGCGTCCCAGCATGGAAGGTTGTGTGACCTGCTGAAGAATGTGCAGAATGCCTGCATGACCTGGGATGCCTGCAGACTCCAGACCAGACTTTTGCCTACGGCAGGGGCCACGTGGGGGTGTGACAACACGCTGGTACCATCCCTGCCACTGAATGTACGGCAGTGAGGAATGGACATGGAGGGGCTCCCAATACTCCCCTGCACGCAGGGTCCTGGGCTCCAGGAGCTGGACTTACAGAGGCCTTCCCCCTGACCCCTGAGCCAGCCCCTCCATGACAGAACTTAGAAAGGCCTTTCCCCCTTGACCCCTCAGCTTGTCTCTCTGGGGCAGGACTTAAAAGGACCTTTTTCCCTGATCCCTGAGCTGGCTTCTCCGGAGCAGGACTTAGAAGGGTCTTACCCCCGACCCACAGCTGGCCTCTGTGGTGCAGGACTTAGGGGTGGCCTCTCCCCCCTGACCTCTGAACTGGCCTCTCTGGGGCAGGACTTTGTGGTGGACTTTCTCCCCTAACCTCTGAGCTGGACTTCCTGGGGCAGGACCTAGGGGAGGCCTTTCTCTCCTGACCCCTGAGCTTGTCTCTCTGGACAGGACTTAAAAAGGCCTTTTCTGGCCGGGTTCAGTGACTCGGCCTGTCATTCCAGCACTTTGGGAGGCCGAGGCGAGCGGATTGCCTGAGCCCACAGGTTTGAGACCACCTGGGCAACTTGGCGAAACTTCGTCTCTACAATAAATCAAAAATTAGCCGGGCGTGGTGGTGTGTGTTTGTAGTTCCGGCTCCTCGGAAGGCTGAGGTGGAAGGATCGCTGGAGCCCAGAGGGTGGACGCTGGGGTGGCCGAGACTGCCACTGCACTCCAGCCTGGGCAATGGAGTGAGACTCCAACTCAAAAAAAGCTCTTCTCCCGACCCCCGAGCGGGCCTTCTGGGGCAGGACTTAGAAGGGCCTTCCTCCCTGGTCTGCTCCTTCTTCTGAGGAGAGGGTGACCTGCTGCCCTACAGTGTCCGTTCCCATCACAGAAACCAGAGTCGGCGAGTTCCGTCCCCCTTGTCATCACGTGGCCGGGGCCTGCTCCTCTCCACCGCCGAGAGCAGGCTCTGAGAACAGCGGAAGCCCGCTTCTTCTCACGCCCCAGAGCAGAAGTGGACACAGAGTGCAGCTCTGTCCCAGCCTTCCTGCCTGCGCGGACTCTCACTCCTGCCGGCACCTCCTGTCTCCCCTTTCCAGGCGACAGCCAACAGCGCGGGCTCCTGCCCTGACTGCCCTGCCCCGGCCACCCCGACCTCTGGCTTCTGCTCTCTAGCCTCCCGCTGGGCACCTGGGTCCCCCGCCTGAGGCCCGGAGAGATGGTGCCAGGTCCACCCAGACCCCGCAGGGTCTCGCCTGTCTTAGACCGCTGAGGCGTCACATCTTGAAGCCCCTTCTCAGTGTTGGGCGCCGTGGCTCCAGAGGAGGACAAGGGGGACGCGGGTATCTGTGGGGAGCCATGAGGTCTGCCACGTGTGCGCAGGTGTGTGTCCTGGAAGCACCCCTCAAGGGGCCACACGCATACTTGATTTCAGCATGACCCGGGGATGGGAGTAGGGTGTTGCAGGCATACAGGTGCAGACTGGAAGCAAGACGGGACCCTGAGGAGGGAGAGTATCTCACCCAGAGCAGTTAGAGGCCAGAGAAACCCAGAGCAGTGGAGGCACTGAGGGCGAGCAGGTGGCATGGCAATACAGAGACAAGTGTCGGGGTGATGTCCCAGAGCCTTGGTGTGACAGAAAGACAGGGCCATGACGTCAGGAGAGGGAGGAGCTGGTTCCCTCGTGATGACAGTGGCTTCACATCAGTCTAAGGTAGAAGTGCCGGGAGAGGGAGGGAGGGGAGACTAGGGAGAGTCCCTTGGAGAGGGAGGGAGGGGAGACACCGAGGGATGAAATGTCCCAAGAGCTGCGTGGAGAACCTGCGTTCAAGACTTCGTGCTGGAGAGGGAGGCTCATGCATGCCAAGCAACAAGGACACGGGCACACTAGAGGGTGGCGGCAAGTTGAGGCTTGAGCTGGACAGCTCCCGTGTCCCCTGTACTGCTCAGCCCCGAGTGCTGTCTGAGCTCGCCAGGCCGTCTGACTGGGAGGCGTGGGCACGTGAGGGTCCCGCTCCCCGCGTGGCGATGGGGTGACCTCAGGTGGCAGCTTCCTCCTCTCCTCCCAGCCCTCTCCCCGTCACTCGTGGCTGCTGACGTGGCCTGCCCGCTGTGGCTGCGGCGTATGGGCGACCTGCCCCCATGCTGGGTGGATGTCGGGCCTGGCGCTTCCGTTCTGTGCCTCCCTCTGTAAGCACTTTCAAAATGCCTCTTGGAGTCTTAGCTTTTCAAGATTTTTCCCAATGAAAAGCTGTTTAAAGTTTTTTTACTATGTGTCTGTGTGCTCGTTGGCTATTTTCCATCTTCAACCACAGTGCAATTTATTTAAAGGACACAATCCACTCTTATTATTTTGTCTTGAAACATAGGGATATCAGACCCATGGAAGCGTCATGATATTTTAGGACTAACAAATCCTGTTTCAAATCCATATCTGGGAGAATATTTGATATGATGTTTATAACCACAACTCTAGTGGGCAGTTTTACACATTTCCTTGTATGAGATTCACATCCTGTCCTTTGCAGTTCCGGGCACCCTCGGGGCTGTCTGTGACCGTGGTGGGAGCGCAGGGTTGTAACCGAAACATTCCATCAGTCACAGAGCAGGTGAGCTCTCCTGAGACGCCTGCTGTCTGCACCCTTGACCTGTGAAGTCGAGGCATCCAGCACAGCTTCATTTATCTCTAGAAGTAACTTGATTATAGCAGGTCGCCTTGAAAGATCATAAATAGGTATATTATTTTGGGCGAGGGAGACAGAGGAAGAGGGAGAGAGGGAGAAGAAGAGACAAACATGGGGTGACAGAGAGAGAGGGAGAGACAGAGAGAGTCACAGAGATGGAAAGAGTGACAAACGGGGCAGATGGAGAGAGAGGGAGATGGAGGGGGTTGGGAAGAAGCAGGAAGAAACAAGGAAGGCACTCAGGGATAGCGAATGTCTTCTCTCCTGCAGAATGTCTTCCTCCATGTTTTCTGCTTCCAGAAGCCAAAGTCCCCAATGCATATGGCACCTCCTTGGTTTTAACCATCAATTCATTGTGAACAATCGGGTGAGGCTGGCGTCAGGGCTCGGGTGAAGACAGGGCATGTTCACGGCAGCCGCTCACCACGGACTTGGCCTTCTGCTGAAGGAAGCATGCGGTGTTTTAGGTTAAACCACGTGTGAAACTGGTGCGGGCCACGTGGGAACACCAGCTGGAGCTGCCTCCCTGGGTGGGTGTCGGTTCTGCCGTGAAGCTACTGACCCGGACCCAAGCTGCTGGCTTGGGAACCTGGCTTGCTCTCCGGTGCTTTGTGATTCCTGGCACAAGAATGCGTTTTGCTCTCTCCATTGAGAGTCCGTGAGCCCCCGCACTTTCCTGTGGCGTGAGGTCTGTGGGCTTTTGAGCGCAGGGTGCTTTATATTCTCGCATCGTCTCTGTAAGCTGGGCTGCGAGGTGAATTGAGCACATCAGCCTCTCTTGGTGAGGAGTGACAGTGCCAGGAGTGTTGGGTGCTGAGGGTCTGCAGAGGCTCACCCATGTACTCAGCCTCTTCTTCCTGCAGCAAACACCTATTAAGTGTCTGCTGCATGCTGGACAAGACCCCCTCCCGCCTCGGGCTCTAGTGGAGAGCGCAGGCATCAGGAGCCCTGTCCCTCTGGATCATGCATCGGAGTGGTGGGGAGCAGGAAGAGGAAGCGTTGTGAACACTCTCTTGCCTGTTGTCGAACAAAGCAGGAACGAGGGATTATCCCGTTCTTGGTTTACAAGGGGGGGATCCCAGAGACCTGGGATTCATTTATAAACGGTTGTGTCTTTGTTCTTGCATGTGTGAACTCCAGTCATCTTCAAAGCCCTCTCTGTTTGATGCAATACCACTCTCTAGACGCTTTTCTCATTGCTCAAAACAGTTTTTGAACTTACCAATGTTGATGTGTTTTAGTGCTTTTGCCAGTTTTTGTTTCACCTTCTCCACATTAGCCAAGTGTTTTTCTTTGAGAACTTTTTTCGTCTGAGGAAACAAAAGCCAAGTAGGGAGGGTGGGGCCTGAAATGGGCAAACGCCTTGAAAGAATCCCCAGCAAAAATTCACCGAAGCCGAGCACAGCCCCTCACAACAACACTCGCAGGTGCATGGACGCCGAGGGGTTCCTAGAACACTCACCTGCTGGGGGAAGCATGTCCTACGAGGGACCTGCCCTTGCAAACGCTCCAGTGATCCCGTACCACAGGAGGACGTCTGAGTCCCACATGCAGGCCAGACACCCTCTGCCTCTTCGCCCTGTGCTGACTTGGCCTCACTTGCCATCACGCTGCAGCCTCCCCTCCTCAGCCTGCGGCTGGGACCCCCAGAGGTACTTCCGAGACCTCTAGTTTGGGACTCTGTCACCCTCTCTCCTTTGCCCGCCCAGCTCCTCCTGAGCTGGGGTCTCAGCCTCAGCATCCCGGTTCCCGGGACATCCTGAAGTCTCCCCTCTGCCTGGCTGTGTGTTTCTCGCGAGTGGTCCCGCAGCACCCTCGGCTGGTCTTGCCGTGGTGCACGCCGGCACCTGTGTGTGGGCGCACGTGTCTGTGACTGTGTGTGTGTGTGTGTGGGGCTGCTGTTTTGCTCTGCTTTTGTTTGACTGGCACACAGTGGGCACTGGACCGATGGGTGAACGGACAGAGGACTGAGTGGATGGACGAAGGAAAGGGTGCAGCGATCGAATAGATTCCACCGCACCTTGGACGCCCCTCAGGGCTAAACGTTAAGTCCTGGCGTCCGCCCCCGATTGCCTCCCACCCTTAGGCCTCCCCCCAGAGACGAGCACATCGCTCTTCCCAGGGCAGCTGGACCAAACCTCCTGAGCAGACCAGTCTTTCCGAAGCCAGTCACAAAGAAAGGACGACCCTCTCTTTCGGGGACTTCACAGTGATGGATAGTTGTAATAGCCGAGGGCAGAGAGCTCAGAGCTTTGCCTGCCCATGCAGGCTTGCCATCAGAAGTTTCGAGAACACTATGGGGCTTTTCTTATCCCAAATCTCATCCGAGAAATGTAACTGGGGACTCTCTGTGTGGGGTGTGGGCTCCGGCTGGTGCAAGGCTGTCGCCAGTCTGGGACTCCTGGGGTGGCCATTCTTCCGGAATGACCCCGGGCCAGAAGCTGATTCCAGAAGCAACCCGGGAACTTTCTGCTTTTCTCTGAAACCACCTTGCCATCGGATCTATTTGCACAAAGCTGGCCAGATTATGACCTTAGGCGTCTGCTTTGTGAATCTGGCGATTTCTCAGCTGTTTTCTTCCACTCTCCTCCTCAGACAACGCGAGGCTTGTATATTTTCATGTTTGTTCATGTTTCACAGAGCCAGCTTTTAATGTATTTATCAGCTGGGTCCCTTTTCTGTTTCCGACTCATTAACCTTGGATGTTATCTGTAGCATGTGCTTTCTTCTACTTTCTCTAGGATTAGTTTGAGGTTCCTGGCTAGACTTTTCTTTTTCTTTTTCCTTGTTTAGTAAGTTTCATGTCTGAGGCCGTGAATTTCCTCTGAATTACAAATTGATTTGATTGAAGGAGCCTGCATGGTTGGACTTGACTCCCACATTGGGTTTCTCACGCGCTTAGAGGTGGTCTGCAAGATCCACATGGCAGCGTCTCTTCTCTTTTCATGACCAGTTTCTCATCCCCTGCATTGTGATTAAACCTGTGATCTTTTCTATCCCTTCTTCGGGGGCTGGGATCTCCTGTGTGGGCCGCTGCGGTTTGAAATGTGTCCTCCTTGGCAGATGAGATTGTGTCCTCCCCGAAAGTCCTTGAGCCTGGCCAGCACATGTGAAACAAGAGCTTTGCAGATGTGACCACGTTAAGATGACGCCATCCTGTCATCCTGGACTGGAGCGGGCGCAGCCCACACTGAGAGGCCCATGGACATGCCCTGTGTCGATGGTGATAGGGACTTGGGTGACGCGTCTGCCAGCCAAGATGCCCGGGACTGCTGGTCACCACGGGAGGTGGAGGGGCGAGAAGAGCCGCCCCCCGAGCCTTCCATGAGATCCTGGCCCTGCCGGCACTAGAGCTGGGGTCTTTGCCTTCGTCACTGTGAAAGAATACGTGTCTGTCGGCCCAGGCCCCTAGCGGGTGGCACTTTGTGACAACGGCCCAGGACGCAAAGAGCAGCCTAGCAGGGCCTGGCTGGGCTGGCAGGTTACAGTGCTGGACGTCGTGTCGGGGTTCATTTTGTTTTGTTTTGTTTTATTTGAGATTTAGGGGCACGTGTGCATGTTTGCTGCGTGGACACACTGTGTAGCGGTGGGGACGGGGTCTCAGGTGGCCCAGCCCAGATGGGGAGCGCGGTGCCCTGCAGGTAGTTTCCGAGCCCCGGCCCCTGGCCTCCTCCCCCTCATCGGCATCCCCAGTGTCTATGGTTTCCGTCTTTGTAAACGCTGAGCTCCCACATGCAGGCGGGGACATGCGGTGTGTGGTTGTCTGCTTGGGCTGGTGGTCTCCAGCTCCACCCCGGCGACTGCAACCATGTTATGTCTCTGGGCCGCTTTTTTCTTGCTGGTTCATGTAAGTTATCAGGGACTGAGAAAGGCCTATTCATTGCATTCACGATTGCTGTGCCCTCGTCTGCTTTTCCTGATGTTTTTGCAATTTTTGCAATCTGTTTTTACAATTTAAAATGCAGATAGCGTGAGATAATGTGTGTACATTAGGCTCAGATTTTCATGGTGAGCTGCACTGACCTTCTGTTGCTTGCGAGACGGCGTCTGTTCCTCGAATTCGGCCTGGCCTGACCCCAACACCCTGGCCCACTTTGCCTTCATTTGCTTGATTTGTTTTCCCGTCTGAGAGGACACGAGTGAGAGGACGCGAGTGGTCTTCCTGTGTTGGCATGGCCTGCCTTACACACGACAGCACATTCCTGAGTTCAGACTTTTGTTCCAGTTAGCGTCCCCTTAACAAGTGAGCTTGCCTGACTTGCATCGATCTGACACATGTGATTTATGCCGCGTGAACTGTTTTGAACAGAAGTCCTCATATCCACAGGGGGATGTCCTAAGACCCCAACGGGCGCCTGAAACTGCAAGTAGACCAACCCCCAGGAATACCGCATGCTTTCCTGTTCAGTCCCGCTGTCCAGGGCATGTGTGGACAGCACAGACATGCTGGACCTGGAAGGAATCCCAGGCAGGCGGGAGCAGGCGGTGCGGGGTCCCCTCACCAGAATGACATGCAACTTAGAATGCATGAGCCACTTATTTCTGGCACTTTCCATCTAATATTTTTGGGCTGGGTTGGCTCAGTAAGAGAGAAAGCAAAACCATGGGTAAGAGGGGCTCCTCCCTGCTTTCTTGCTTTGTGTATTTCCTTGTCACAGGAAAGCTGTGCAGCCTACCTAGTGCTCAGACACCCTCTGGGTTTGTGTGTGTGCCTTGTGTGCGTCTGTGTGTGTGTCTCACGTGTGTCTGCATGTGTGCCTCACGTTTCTGCATGTGTGCCTTGCATGTGTCTGTGTGTGCACTTTATGTGTCCGCATGTGTCTATGTGTGCCTCATGCGTGTGCCTCATGTCTATCTCTGTGTGCCTTGCATGTCTCCATGTTTTCACGTGTGTGCCTCATGTGTGCCTAGCATGTCTCTGTGTGTGCCTCACGTGTCTGCATGTGTGCCTTGCATGTATCTACATGTGTGCCTCGCCTGTGTCTGTGTGTGTGCCTTACATGTGTGGGCAGGTGACCGAGTGTGAAAGGATGAGGATGAAGAGAATTCCATGTACCCAGGGGACTGCACGGAGGTCAGCGTACTGGAACCAGGACATGCAGTGGCACGCGGTCCTGCTGTCCCGAGAGGCAGGCAGGCAGGCCGCTGGGAGCTTTCCTGTCTGAGATGTCACAGACAGACTGGAGCAGGCGCGAGGCACATCAAGCAGTGGGCGAAGCTCAGGGCCCGGGAAGCTGGTGGAGGGCGGGGGGTGCGGTGGAAGCAGGTGGCCGCTCAGAGCCCCACAGCGCCACAGGTGTGAGGTGGCCGGGGCTGTGTGAAGCCCGTGATAGCTTGGGTCAAGAGAAGAGGGTCTCCAGCAGCTGGAGTGTACATGGAGAAGCACACGCCTGTGTGACTCCAGGTTCACGGCCAGGACAGGGACCGAGGTGTCCTGAGCAGGATGGAGTCCCCAGAGACGCCCAGACCTGCTCCCAGGCAGGCGAGGCCAAGGCCGGGACATGAGTCCTTCAGGGTGAGTGGCGGTGGACGCTGTGGGCAGGATGAAGCCTGAGAGAAAGCTCACAGCTCGTGTCCACTACGGGAGCCACGAGGTGCAGGCGGCTAAACTTGGCCTTGAATTCACTAAAGTAAGATGAAGTATAAAATGCTGTTCCTCGGTGTCGCTAACGGCTTCAGTTGCTCACAGTCTCCCTGCAGCCTGCGGCACAGCACCCAAGATCAAGCACCACCAGAGGACGTCTCAGACTGCTCTGTGCACAGAGAGAATGGCAGAGGCTTGGCTACCATGGGACCCTGCCGTTATGGACATTCACGAGGTTACTGGAAAAAAAAAAAGATAGGCTGGAATGGCGCCTCCACCTACTGAATGACATTTGACATTGCCTCTGATCCCCAGATGGCCTGTAATGATGGTCACATTAGTTATTCTCTTTTTATTTTGTTATAAAATATTATAGGTTTACCATGGGGGCAGCAAGTCGGGATGAGCTGCACAAGCGGGAGGTATCACCCTGCCATACTTTAGACTTTACTACAAGGCTGCAATAACCAGAACAGTATGGTACTGGCACAAGAGTGGGCACATGGACCAGTGAGACAGGACAGAGCATCTGGAAGCAAAACACGGGCTCTCAACCATCTCATCTCCAACAAAACCACCAGTAACGACCACTGGGAAGGGGAGACTATGTTTAGCAAATGGTGTTGGGAAAACTGGATGAGCACATGTAGAGGAATGAAATCGGATCCCCACCTCTAGCACCATGGACAAAAATCACCTCAAAATGGATCAAAGACCTACAAGAAAAAATCTCAAACCAAAAGAATCCTAGGAGAAAACATAGGAAACACCCTTACGCACCTCGGAGGAGGCAGCGTTAATTATTCTTCCTGAGACTTGTCAAGATTCGTGTCCCAAGATCCCCAACTAGTGGGTGGCAGGGATGGAATTGCGACCCAAATATATGGCCTACCCTGAATCCAGGGTGACCCCAGGGAAGCCCAGAGACAGTGAGCCAAGGAAGAAGAGCACTTGCTAAGTGTGGCGGGACAGATGACACTGAGTTCCATGGGGGTGAGGTCAGAAAGGGTTCTGTGGGACGGGCCACAGGAAGGCTGTCACGGACAGTGCTGAGGATGACCTCAAGGTAGTACGAGGCTGGGCAAGCTGCACAGCCAGCAGAACCCAGGCCAGAGCCGCTTGTCCTCTGAGGAGATGAGACGTAGGTGACTCTCTTCATACGAAAGGAGGTTCCTTGGACAGGTGTGCCAAGTTTCCACAAGGCATCTATATTCAATGCCCTGAGGCTGCATCTCTCACCTTCAATTTTGTCTGAGAGGCTGAATCCTACAATCTGTCTCTTATTCCTCAGTTACCTGCCGTCTGACCTTGGTCTAGTCACTGCACTCTCCTGTCTGTGTGAGGGTGGGGTGGTGGGGTGCACCTTGCTTACCCAGCAGGGCATTTGAGCATCAGATGAAATGGGGAATTGATGGAACTATATGTGATGTGATGTGCTCTTCCCGGCTGATCAGACGAGAGCACTATCAAAGCCCCGCCAATTCAGCCACAGATGTGTGTGCATCTGTTAGACATTTTCCATGCACAATGTCATCAACCCCATGTCCCTGAAGAACAATCAGAAAAACGGTGAGCTTTGGCTGAGGTCTCCAACCAAGGCTGACAACCTGTGCAGACAGCACGGACAGCATGTGTAGACAGCTTGGCTTTCTGAATCATGGCCCGTGGTCTCCTGTGGGTGGTTCCAATTTCGTTGTGATACCCAGGTGACTCCAACACAACTGGCAGAATTAGAGGGGTGACTGTCCCCTCCCCAAGACATTCAACGGAAGAGAAAAGTGATTCAGACCCTCCCCAAGCACACGCAAAGTCTACCGGACAGGCATTTCTAATGTTTTTACTAAATGACGTGTGTGGAAAACCTCGACATTAGCTCCTGAAAGAACAAATCACGTGGACGACAGCATCTGGAAGACCTTACTTGCTTCTGCACAGCGTTGGCCACGGAGCGCGGGTGCGTGTGGCCACCGAGGCTTGGTTGCTATGAGGACACGTGTAAGAGGTGCATGTTTGTCACCAGACCCTGGGAGGTTCATGAGGACTCCTATGGGGGTTTCTCTGGACCTGGACTAGGCAGCTGAAAACATTTCTCGCTGCCAGGGGTGTTGTGAAGACCTCCGTAGCTCCGGGTCACAAACACTGGAGTCTTCCAACACTGACCCTGGCAGCTCCAAGCAGAACCCTGACATTTTAGCTCAGGACAAGCCAGAGGAGGAGTGCAAACTATTGTCAATAAGGCATTTCCGAGTCTCCTCTGCAGCTTTTCAAACAAGCCTTCGAACACACTGAACCCACAGCAAGTTTACTGGAAATGTCAGTTATTAAAAAGGCATTTTACTGTAATTGAATGCTAGTGTCACCTAGCTCAGACCACAGGCCCTGGCAGCCCAAGAGAGGTCTGCTCGTAGCAAGCTGTGCACCGACAGGAAGCAGACGGCACCGCGGGTCCCACCACAGTGCTCCGGACTTGAGCTGCGAGAGGGAAAATCGCCCCCCCCGCCCCAACCCTGCCCTGAGTGGCTGCCCCCGGAACAACACGGAGGGGCCGGGACAAACACGGAGAAAAACGGGTCCCGGTGGGACTTTGAAAACCCATTTCAGAAGAAATCGGGGGGTTGAGGTTTGTCGTTTTACTGACAGTGGTCACAGCCAGGAGCAGAGGAAATCCCCGCCCCAGCCATCGGGGCTGGGCTGTTGGGTTGGACTCTATTTTCTGACATTTTAGCAGAAATGATAAGAAACTCCTGTTCCAAGAACCGCATGAGAACCAGAAGTCCATGGAAGGTCGAGTTATGGTGTCTGGATTCCCATACCTGCAGGAGAAACTGCTGTCACCTTGGCCCAGGACCAAGTGCCCCATATGACGCTGGCCACGGCTCTCCACCAGCTGCTGGGTGTCCCCGGTGCTCGTGGCGGGTCTGACGGATGAGGTGATGTCCATGCACCCTGTGATGCAGAGCTCCGTCCCTCTGCCCAGGACCCGTGCTGTCGCCGGCTGCCTCTGACCCTCAGGGATCACACCTAACCCTCCAGACGTCCCCAGGCTCTGAGGCTTGAAGCACGGAAAAAGAAAAGGAGCAAATGGCCCCCAGCTGCCCACTGGCCTCCACCTCTGAAAGGCTTTCTCTCCTTGCAGTTGGCGTGTTTGGCTAATGACTGCCTCCTCACAGCAAAGCCCAGCGACACCCTTATCTAAAGAGGAAGGAGGGGGCTCCACCTCGCTCACCAGGCCCAGTGTCCACTCGTGCGCCGTTTGCACCCGGGAGCCGTCACCGTCTCCAAGTCATGGTGTGCCCAGCCCCCTCTCAGGTGACCCTGAGGTAGACTTGGCTTCTTTCAGTCCTGGTCTGTCCCTGCCGCCGCCTGGTGGCTCAGGGCCCAGCCTGGGACGGACAGTCCACCAGCCACAAACGCTGATGGGGAGATGGGAACCAACACGCCAGGGCGCTGACTGCTTCCTGTGAGCTTCTCCCGCCAGCTCTGAGTGCAGGCTCTCCCTCTGGGTGGAATGTCTGCTCCCTGGGATCAGATTTCCTGGGGGCAGACTACCGTGTGACTGACACACGCCACACAGCGGCGCTCCGCACGACGTGTCCCATCCCGCATCGTAGCCTCGGCAAAGAGAATAGCTGCTGTGTACGCAGCTAGCTTAAACACGAGGCAGTGTTAGGACTTCGCCGGCCCTTCTTTTTCTCTTTTTCTAATCAAATGCCAAGCAAGGAAGGGACCAACTCTGGCCCAGATGAAGAAGCAGTCTGCAGGCAAGGCACAGAGTCGCACACCTGTAGTTCCAGCTTTGGGAGGCCGAGGTGGGAGGATCACTTGAGGTCAGGGGGTTGGAGACCAGCCTGGACAACATAGTTTGACCTTGTCTCTATGACAAATAAAAAAATAGCCAGGTGTGGTGGCATGTGCCTGTAGTCCCAGCTACTCAGGAGGCTGAGGTGGGAGGCTTGCCTGAGCCCAAGAGGTCAAGGCTACAGTGCAATGTGGTCACTACTGCACTCCAGCTGGGGTGACAGAGAGAGACCGTGAGAGCCCGTCCCCAGAAAGGAGGAGGAGGAGGAGGAGGAGGAGGAGGAGGAGGAGGAGGAGGAGGAGGAGGAGGAGAACTCTTATCTCTCCTGCTGGGATTGCTGGACCTGCTTTGAAGGCACTTCTGTTTCCTGTCTAGGAGCTTCCTCGGAACGGAGTCCTGCCTGGAAGAAGCTTGGCAGCCGTCTGGCTCTTCCTAGCCCCTCCACTCGGCTCGGAATGCTCTGGAACGTTCTTGGGATTCAGGCAGACCCAGAACCAGTGGCCTTGCTTGGCCTAACTCTGCCCATGATGACGGCTGGGGGCCTGCTGGCTCTCTGGGGACCAGGAGCTTCTCTCGCCTGCTGAAGTCAACGTGGTCTGTGCCTGCATCTGTCACCAGGCCCCTTCGTGGCTGTGACTTGGGTGGCGGCAGCCTGTGGGATCAGCCATGAGCGATCTCCCCTGCACGCCCCACCCTCCTCTCCCATCTGCCACTTTTCGTCGCCACGCCAGCCTGGGGCCAAGCCCGCCAGAAGACGCAGCTTCCTAGTCCGGACTCAGTTCAGCACTCAGCAGTGTGGAGGGACACTCAGTCACCAGAAGAGCGAGGCACAGGCATGGTGGCAGCTACTTAACAGAGAAGAGTCCTAGGAGCTCTTAGTTTTTAATGTGTCGATGGTAACGTTACAACAACAGCAAATCATGCTAACAAGCCCCAAGTGCCACGGGACTTGCATGCACTGTTCTTCCCACCCTTCCCACCTGCCCTGTGAAATCCCTGGTGCCGTGGGACTGGCAAGCACTGTCCCTACGTGCTTCTCCAAAGCCCTCTGAAATTCTGGGTGCCAAGGGACTTGCAGGCACTGTTCGCCTATCCTTCCCAGAGCCCGGTGAATCCCCGGTGCCATGGGACTAGCACCCGCAGTCCCTGCCATCCTTCCCAATCGCCCTGGGAAATCCCTGGTGCCACGGGATGTGCACCACTGGCCCTCCCATCATCCTTCCCCACAGCCCTGTGAGATCCTCGGTGCCACAGGACTGGCTCACACAGTCCCTGCCACCCTTCCCAACCGCCCTCTGGAAGAGGAGGAGGGAGAGAGAACATATTGGAAAACCCGCTGCGAACAAGAAATACCAGGTTAACGGGCCAGCGCTGTAAGGGTGTGGGCTCAAGCAGTGCCACTCTGAGGTGCCGATGAAGACGGCTAGCAGAGCCGTGCCGTGACCCTTCCTCTCCTGCCCTGCCCAGGCCACAGCGCAGCTTCTGGAGGACTAGGCTGGTCCCTCTTGGGGTTGGCTCTGCCTGGGTGGCCACATTCTCTCCTCCTGCCCACGGTCAGCCGTGAGCACCATGGCAGGACTGGGGGAGGGACGAGGTCTGCGAGGAGGCGGGGCCTGATCCCCAGAGGGCTCCTTCCTGGGGGCTTCTGCGAGGGGTCAGAGCCACAGCCTGCTGCAGGCAAGGTCCCGAGCTCCATTAGAGTGACTTGGAGCCACGCAGACCTCCACGCACGGCCTGTGAATCCGTGTACATGGATTCAGATCACTCCGACATCTGGTGAGTGATGTGCACAAGTGACCCAGGGGGACCCAAGGAGAAAGACTCGGGTCTTCCTGGAAATGCCAGACAGAGCAGCATCACATCCCGGTCCTCGACGCTGGCCAGGAAGTCCACTGCCCTTGAAATAGGAAAGGGGGTGCACTTGTGTGACAGACGCTCCATGCCTGGGTCCCTGCCGGGAACAGGAGGCAGATCTCCTGGAAGCATCCACACAGGCTCTTCTGCAATGCCCTGAAAGTCGCCATCACCACTGTGTGCATGCCCGTGGGGTGTGGGGGGTGCTGCGTGCCTCCCCTGAAAGCAACTTGCTTGGTTTTGTTCTTCTTGGGACAAATGTTCTGTTGATGGTTAAGTCTACAGAGCTCACCCATGGGGATCAGATCTGCTCTGGAAGGCGGTGACGGGGGTCCCCGCCCACCCGTCCTTCTGCTCCGCCTGCGCCCCTTGCAGACGACGCCCAGAGCATCCTGCACAGCTACGGAGAAGGACACTTCAAGCAAAGAGAATACAAACACAAAGACCCAAAACCTGGATTCTGGAATCAGACTGGGGATGAAATGCCAGCGCTCTCTCTGACGGCTGTGGGACTTTGCTGATCTATTTAGCTTTCAGAGCCTGTTTCTTCTTCTACAAATAGAAGCAATGATTTCCAGCTCCTGGAATTGTTGCAGGCGTGATGATAAGGAGAATCGCAGCCAGTGCTCACTGGCCGGCATGTCGGGTATGAGCGCTGTTTCACACATTCCTCACAAGAGCCCCACGGATGGGAACCTGGGTTGCCCCATTTTCCAAGTGAAGACATGGAGACCAAGAGGTTCAGCACCTCGCTGGTGGCCATACAGCTGCGCTCGCCTCCCTCCCTCTGGCCTTCCAGCGAAATTCGGCCCCTTCAAGGACCGGGAAGCCCTGGTCCTGCTCAGCTCCAAGGTCCAGATGAGACCAGGTGCTTTAGGCAGGTAAGGTCAGAACATGGGTGCGTCCAACAGAGCTGAACACGTTGGTGCATTCGTATTCCTTTCGCCTTCTCTCTTCTCAGCCTGTGAAGGCAGGGTTCCTCGAACAACTCTCTGTGACCATTATCTGGTGTGTTATTTGCTTACGTCCGAGTGTTTCCCACGCTGGGTATGCGCTGACCCGTCTCAGGATGACCCTATCATCTCCCTGGTTTTGGAGGAGTATTTTCAACCTAAGGAGTCTCCGATCCTCAGGCCACAGACTTTTAGGAACCGGGCCACACAGCAGAAGTTGGGTGGTGGGCAGGGGAGCAAAGCTTCCTCTGTGCCGACGGCCGCTGCCCCTCACTCGCATGGCTGCCTGAGCTCCGCCTTCTGCCAGATCAGCGGCAGCATTCAATTCTCCTAGGAGTGCAAACCCCACCGTGACCTGCACGTGCGAGGGATCTAGGTGGCGGCTCTTTATGAGAATCTAATGCCCGATGACGTGAGGGGGAGCTGAGATGGTGATGCTGGCGCAGGGTGGGAGTAGCTGCAAATGCAGATGGACACGAGTAGGGAGCTGGGAGTGCACAGAGAGACTATCGCAAACCAATGGCAGAAGACGCCTGTCAAAGCCCTCTCTGTGAGTGCGCAATGAATGGAATGTGCTTGATTCATCCCCCAACCACCCCCTCTGCCCCGTCGTGGAAAAATCATCTTCCAAGAATCCAATCCCCATGCTGAAAAGGTTGGGGGCCGCCGTTCAACATCATCCAAAGTCACTCTGTGGGTGGCCCCTGTCCCACTTTGGGCCATGGGCCTTGACTCTTGCTAGCCTGGCTGCTGCTTCCTTCCTGAGGGCTCCATCAAAGTATCACGTCTCCGCACGACTTGGCACAACCCTCTTAGAAAGCAGTTTGACAAGATGCAGCAAGCACCTTTAAAAATCGATATCCTTTTGGCTATCATCAAAAAGATGAGAGATAGTAGGCATCAGTGGGGGTGTGGAAGAAAGGAGACCGGTGCTGGAAATGCAGGTGGCACAGCCACTATGGAAGCCGCATGCAGCGTCCTGAAGGAGTTACAGCGAGAACCACCGTGCGGCTCAGCTATTCCCTTCTGGCTACACACCCAGAGGAGGTGTAGTCACCACCTTGTGCAGACACCTACACCCTGTGTTCACAGCAGTGTCACTCACAGGGGTCAAGATATGGAAACAGCCCAAGTATCAGAGGACCGAAAAATGAACAAAACACACACACACACACACACACACACACACACACACACACGTAGGAATACTATTTAGCATTGGGGATTCTGCCATTTGCTCCAACATGGATGAGCTCGGAGGACGTTAAGCTAAGTTAAACAGGCCAGGCAAGAGAGGGGGTTTTTTTTGTGGCTACCTAGGAACCAAATTAACATTTACATAATGCTTTTTTTCTTCAGAAGAAAAATTTTGATGTCTGCAAACATCAATTAGCAAATGAATGTTGGAATTGAAATTTCCGAGTCGGGTGTTTGTGTGGACTGACTCACTGTGAACATTTGATTTCTGGGTGGGATTAAGACTTACTTTCGGCTCACGTATTACTTGAACACCATTGTTTTATTCTTTTTATTTTGTAAAATTACCCAGTACTCTCCAGATTAAAAAAACCTCAGTCTTATAAAGATGACAATTTTCAACCAAGTTAATGTCTTTAATGTCAACAAAATTTTCACATCATTTTTTCCAGAATTAGACCAAATAGTTTTAAAATTACATGGAAAATTAAACAAGAAAAACATTAGGGAACATTCCAAAGAAAATGAAGAGCAATAAGAGACGACTATTCCTAACAGATAGTAGCATATGTTATAATAATAATATTTAAACAGTGTAATAGAAACACTAAAAGTATTTAAGTGTTTAGTAAAAAGCAATAGAGGTTCGTTCTTATCAATTTGATGTGCGATAGAACATGTGGAATGAAATCAGATTATAGAAAACGTTATTAACTACTATAATAAATAGGTAACCAAAAGGAGGAAAAATTAAGCTACAGCCACGTGTCAAAATAAGACATAGGAAGAGTAGATTTACATTTTTTTAAAATCAAAGAGTAATTCCAGGATGTGTCAGAAAGGGGTGTCTTTGAGATCATTAAAGCAGTAGAAGGAATTAGGGGGGAAAGATGGACAGTTTTGATGATGTAAAATTGCTTATAAAATAAAAACTGACACAACATAGGATTTGATGAGATAGAAAAACTGGTCGCCCACGATGGGGAACGACAGGGCTCCGGGAATAGTGGAGTGAGGACTTGAGCTCAGACCACAGGTCCAACTCCTGCCTCCAAGGCAAGTGTGAACATGTCCATGCACCTTCACTCACCCGTGCCTCAGTTTCTCCTTCCATTAAGAGAGGTTCCTAGCTCCTAGCTGGTAGCACTCAGTAGTTATGAGATGCGTGAGCAGACGGGGCCCTGAGAATGTGCAGTAACTGCCGGCAGTTAGGATGGTGACCTGTGACGTGTCTCTAGTCACCACTGATACGGTCTCTGAGCGTGCTTCTTTACAGGGAAACGTCATGCCCAGGGGCAGTTGGCAGGGTCTGAGGGCATCTTTGGTCATCATAGCTTGTGGGACAAGTTGCTACTGGCATCTCGTTGGTAGACTTTCTACGTCCTACAACCACAGGACAGGCCGCCATGACAGTGATCTGACCCCGAATGTCAGTAGTGCTGAAGGTGAGAAACTCGGCCTGATGGTGATGAAAGGTTTATGCAACATTACAAGAGCTCCCACCGTAATCCCAGCAGATCAGGGAAAGGACATGGACCACTCCCTTGAAAGGAAGTTGGAAAATGAGCATTGGAGAAAGCATTCACATTTGCCAGGAATTTAAACAAGGTTAATTCGGACAGTTAAGAATCATTTTAAAACTTCGAAAGAGTGAATACCAAAATCCAAAGTCAGGTATTCACCAGGCAAATGGGTATAATTATACCTTGCTCATAGCTGTGCATATATGTATCAATCCTTGGGAAATAATTTGGTATCAAGAGTCATTAAAACGTGCAGAACTGTTGACCCTTTGACCTCAGTTCTAGAGACTTATTCTAGAATGATTGTTTAAAAAAAGGACTTATGTGGGCCAATATGCTTAATGCATACTATAACGTTTCTTATACAAGCAAAAACCTGATGGCAATTTAAATGAACATCAAAGGAAAACAGTTAAGCAAACTATGTGTTATAACTAGACAGACTATTTAATCACAACTGAATTTATGATAAGATAAAAAATATATAACTACACGGAAAATGTAATGTTCAAAGTAATGTTGAGTAAAAATGAGTAAAACAGTTTTATTTTTTATGTTCTGCAGCTCTATAAAACATACACACATAAATAAATATGAAACAAAACAAATGTTCCATGACACTGGTTGAATGAGTTAAAAACAAAAAGGAATAAGAATACAGTGATGTTATGAGGATAGGATGCATGCATCTTTTTCATTTAATTTAATATTTTAATATTTTTACATACTGCTATAACATTGCCTGAACACATAGAAAAAGAAAGACATTGCTTGCTTTCACACACGGGGTTATGGCGACTGGGGAGCGTTTGCAGGGACAGCTGAATCGGTGCCCCCCTCTGCCCATAGAGCAAATGGAGTCTGGAAGGATCCAGATTCGAGTGCATGAAATGAAACTGTCACTCGCCGGGAAAGGACAGGACGCTGTTATAACTGGGGTCAGCGGTTGGGCTATCAACGCGGCTCTTCACTCATGCCATCCTAGATGCACCCGGGAGGTATTCTGGGTAGAGACAGATGTTGCCCAGTAACCTCACAGTCACAGCGAGTGAGCTGCTCTGCTGGGTCCCAGGCCACACCGCCGGTGACGTGACAACAGCCAGGTGAGAGTCTTCAGGGTGGCTGCACACTCCCGCCAGCAAGGGAGACGGAGCAGAGAGCTTCCCCCAGGGGGACACAGGAGAGAGATGGCGATCCCTCCCTCCTGAAGGAGAGAGAGAAACCGATTGCTCCTCAGAGACGTGGAAAGGACCCTGGGTTCCTGCTCAAATGTTCGGAGTCTTCCAAGGACCAGGACCCAGCCTCTGTGACCTGGGGACTCGCCCAACACCCAGGAAGACAGAGCCTGCTCTTCCAGGTCCTGTGAGGCCTCCCCGGGCTCCCAGCCAGGCCGTAGGCATTTGGCCTTCTCGGGTCAGGGCAATTTGCCAGAAACAAGCTATAGATTTTAATCTCATGGTGTGGAATCCTTTTGGGGAAAGGGACACAGATGTCCCTATGTTTACACCAAGCACATTTCTATGTCTCAGGAGGATGGGACTTTCGCAAGCGCCCGGAGGAATGCAGCAAAGCCTTGTTTCTTCCCAGTGGAGAATATTTTTCTGAACAGAATACAAAGACCAGAAACCCTAAGAAAATAAGTGACAGATTTGACTGTGGAATAATACTAATGCACTGGCAGAAAAAAAAACCATAAAGAAAGTTGAGAGACAAATGCTATGCTGGAAAAAGCACACTCATATGCCTGTGTCAGAGCCCGGCCCACAGCACTGCAAGATGACCCATGGGTGGGTTTCAAAATCAAACTCGAGAGTCAGAGTCAATGGAAGGGAAGACAGGTCCATCAGGAGCCGATCCTGGGAGATGGCAGACAGCATCCCATGTGGCAGCTTACATTTCAGGCTGGTCAGAAAGGGGTTTCTTTTCTTTTTCTTTCTTTTTTCTTTTTGAGTTGGAGTCTCACTCCATGGCCCAGGCTGGTGCATAGTGGCCCACTCCTGGCCACCCTAGGCTCGACCTGCTTGGCACCTACGATCCTTCCACCTCAGTCTTCCAAGTAGCCAGAACTACAGGCGCGTGCTACCATGCCCGGCTAATTTTTTTGAATTATTGTAGAGATGAGATCCCAAATGAGTTGCCCGGGCTGGTCTTGAACCCCTGGGCTCAGGCAATCCTTTCGCCTCAGCCTCCCAAAGTGTTGGGATGACAGGCTTGAGCCACCGTGCCTGGCCAGAAAGGGTTTTCAAATGGAACACAGGTGAGGAAAACGTGCGTGAGTTGGGCCGGTGGGGGGGCCTCGTGTCCCTGCTGCAGTGACTGGCTTGAGTCACTGTCCGCTGTCCATCGGGCTCTGCTGGGCACTGTCTTGGCTAGGCCGGTGGTGGCTGGGTGGTCCAGGACTCCCTCAGGAGGACTGCTCAGTGGGGCTCAGGCCTTGTTTGCTCCAGGGTCAGCCTCGGAATTCTCCGGCCAGGTGGCGGGGCCCTGACTGTGACTGTTGAAGATGAACCACCTTGAGTCCCTCTCTTGGCAGGACAGTTCTGTAGCTGAGCCTTCGGGACTGGCCTGCAAGCTCCTGGAATTTCCAAAAATTCATTGAGTCAGACAAGTATCGCAGTGCCAGGGAGGGCCTGAGTGGGGAGGAAGAAAGTGTTGAAAGAACAATCTTAAAGCAAGAGCTAAGGAAGAGGGTGTAGGGTACACTTTAAGGCCAAGACCATTGTTACAATGTCCTGTGTAGGAACTTCTCCAAGTCACAGGTCCAGGAGCAGGATTACGGGTCGCAGGGTGTGTGATGTTCACTGTTACGAGATCACGCAAATCTGTTTTCCAAAGTGGATGCTATCGTTTTATTATCCCACCCCTGTTTAGAGACGCTGTGTCTTCTTTAAGGTTTGGGGGCAGGGGAGTATCCTAACAGAGTGGCATTTTAGGAACAGACATCTGATGTTTACAAGCACGATAGATTTGAAGTCGACTCGGGAAATCCATAGGGAGGCTATAAGTAGTTCAAGGTTGGCTGATTATTTTGGTCACTGTATTTGCTTATGATGGGGGGCTAGAATGTTAGAAATAATTCCAGCATCCTTAGTCTGAATCAAAATCATTTACCCAAATGCAGGAATTCCCCTACATATGAACGAGTTCTGTTCTGAGAGTGTGTTTGTGAGTCCAATTTGTTTGTGAGTCCAACAAAGTTAGCCCAGGTACCCGACTAACCCAATCCGCTCTATAGTACTGCATGTGTTTAATGGATTACATGACCCCGGGTGGAGAGAAATAACAGATGTAAAAAAGCAGGTGTGCAACATTAACGTCTGTAACCTGAAGGTTTGTATGTAGAGAACTTTCTAAGAAAAAAAATGTGTTGAGGCTGGGCACGGTGGCTCAAGCCTATAATCCCAGCACTGTGGGAGGCCAAGGTGAGGGGATTGCCTGAGTCCATGGGTTCGAGACCAGCCTAGGCTACTTAGTGAGACCCCGTCTCTACAATAAATCAAAAAATTAGCTGGGTGTGCTAGTGTTTGCCTGTAGTTCCAGCTACCTGGAAGGCTGAGGCAGAAGGATCGCCAGAGCCTAGCAGGTCGAGGCTGCAGTGGCTGTGAGTGGGCCACTGCACTCCAGCCTGGGCGACAAAGAGTGAGACTCCAACTCAAAAAAAGTGTTGAGATCTGACAATGTGCCAGGCATCCCATATGCTAAGCAAGGGGACACAAGGACAAAACAGACCCTCTCTCAAGAATCTCACAGCATGTCATCAGCACGCTGTTGGGATCAACACAAGGGTACTCAGAGGATCAGAGAGGGCCTCTGTGTCCCATCCGATGGAGGCCTGAGGGGGGAGGCTGTATCTGGAGGGTGAGGTGGACTGTTTTGGGTGTATCCGAGGGATGAGAAGGATTGTGTTGGGTAGATTAGGAGAGTGATATGGATTCTGTTGAATGTATCTGGGGGATGTTGAGATAGATTGTGCTGCGTGTGTCTGGGTGAGTGAGATGGATTGTGTTGGGTGTATCTAGGTGGTGAAATGGAATGTGCTTGGTGTATCTGGGCATGAGATGGATTGCTCTGGGTATATCTGAGGGGTGAGAAGGATTGTGTTTGGTCTATTTGGAGAGTGATATGGATTGTGTTGAGTGATCTGGGCTTAAGACGGACTGTATTGGATGTTTCTGGGGTGGTGAGATGGACTGTGTTGGGTTTGTCTGGAGGATGAGATGGAAGGTGTTGGGTGTATCTGGGGAGGGGTGGTTGAAGTGTTGGGAGTATCTGGGGGGTGAGATGGAATTGTTGGGTGTATCTGTAGAGCGAGATAGATTGTTTTGGGTGTATCTGAGGGGTGAGAAGGATTGTGTTTGGTCTATTTGGAGAGTGATATGAGTTGTACTGGGTGTATCTGGAGCTTGAAATCGACTGTGTTGGATATATCTGGGGGGTTAGATGGATTGTATTGGTTATATCAGGGGTGTGAGATGGATTGTGTTGGTTGCATCTGGGAGGGGGAGAAGGAATTGTTGGGTGTATCTGGGTGTGAGATGGAATGTATTGGGTGTATCTGAGGTATTAGATGGACTGTGTTGCGAGTATCTGGGGTGTGAGATGGAATGTGTTGATGTGCATTTTGGTGGTGAGATGGGGTGTGTTGGACGTGTCTGGATGAGGGCAATGAGATAGATCCTGTTGGGGTTTTTTTTCATCCCTGTGAGCACATGCTGGTGACTTGCTGTGAGAACTGGGGACACAAAGGACCATGTTTGACTTTCTAGGAAGCTGCTTGCTGGCTGACTGTGTCTGCAGCAATGAAGCTGCAGCCCTCCAGCTCCACACACTCTTCCGGGCTCTCGCCTACCCCTCCTGGATGGGCCCATGTCCTGCTCTCAGTAAGCTGTGTGGCTAGATCGGACTAACCTGTCACCTCAGAGGCTGGGCTGTATAAAGTGGCGCTGCTTCTGCCTGACCTAGCGGCACTCCCTGGGTCGCCAGCCCTCACGCTGGGGAGCCTGGGTCACAGGGAGAGGCCACCCAGGAAGCCGCCAGCCTCAGCCTCAGCTCCCGCCAACAGTCAGCACTTACCCACCGGACTCCTGGCAAGCACCCTCAAGGGCCTGGGTCCTTCCACGACTAGACTCCCTCCCGCCCTTGATTTTGTCTGCACAGGTGTCCTGCACTCCTAGCAAGGGGCCCAGGCCAGGCTATGGAGGCCCGAGTCAGCCTCCCTGTTGCATGCCTCCCTGCACCCTTGCCATTCTCTTCCTGTCAGGAATACTTCTTTGTCCTGTCCAGGTGCGTGGCCGCTGTTTTTTATTCCTCCGCCGCCCCCAGGGGCCATGGGCCAGGTTGTCTCATTCCAGCCCTGGATCCTCCCAGTTGCTGAAATCACTTCCCGGGTGCCTGGTCCTTTGTTCCCAACAATCCCCTGCGGAAGTTCCCACTGAGTCTCCTTCTACCGAGGAGGCAGTGGTGAAGAGTCAGCCACTGTCCCAGCAGGGGCTGCCGTGGGTGACCTGGGGAGAGACCTGGCCGGCCCGCACCTTCGTGGGGTGAGTGGGCCCACTGGCCGGCACGGGGGGCTTGCTGACTTCTGCAACTGGTGCACAGGAACATGCTTTCCTCCTCACCAGGCCCCGGCCGCCCCGAGGGCCTCTGATCCCAGGTCTCACCCCACCCGATCACAGTCTCGCCCCATGCAGATCTACTCTCCCTACGGTTGCCAGGGTGACCTTTTTAAAAAAAGTTTTTTTGAGTCAGAGTCTCACTCTGTCCCCCAGGCAGGAGTGCAGTGGCACGCTCATGGCCACTGCAACCTCCACCTGCTGGGCTCAGGCGATCTTTCTGCCTCAACCTTCCAAGTATCCGGAACTATAGGCACATGCCACCATGCCTGGCTAATTTTTTTTTTTTTTTGATTTATTGTAGCGATGAGGTCTTGCCAAGTTGCCCAGGTTGGTCTCGAACCAGCAGGTTCAAGTAATCCTCTCACCTTGGCCTCCCAAAGTGTGGGATTTCTAGGTGTGAGCCACCATGCCCAGCCTTGGTGATCTTTTAAAACCTGTGAATGAATGAGTGAACCAAGGAAGACTTTCTCTCTTCACCTTTTCTCTGTACAGAGCCAGTCTTGTAAGGGTGGACCAGACAGCGAGGCGAGCAGGGTTCGAGTGGCCTGACACCCAGAAGCCACAGCTTCCAGTGGCCCTGGATGTGCAGTTATGATACTTCCTGCGAGTGTGGGTCTTTGAGTAACCATGGCAGTTATCTTGCCCGGCATCACGGCTATCCTGTGAGGAAGTGCCTTCTGAGGATGTCCGCTCACTCCTCAGGGGCTCAGGTCACCCCCGCCTGTCTGTGACCTAGGTTCACCCCAGAGTCAGGGCAGCGAGCTGCTCTCAGGCAGGCCCTGGACTGTGTCTAGGCAGGCTTGGACTGCGCCTGCTCCTTTGCAGACCCAGTCCAGGGCCTGCCTGAGAGCAGCTCGCTGCCCTGACTCTGGGGTGGACCTGGGTCACGGCCAGGCGGGGGTGACCTGAGCCCCTGAGGAGTGAGCGGACATCCGTGGATTGCATTCTGTGTTTTAAGAAGCTCCAGATGATTTGGCCACGAGCAGTCCTGATGAAGAAACGCTGATGTCCAGGTTTGCTGGAGAAATCGGAATTCAATACATAGAACCACTGCTATTTTCTGGATTCATCTCGGAATATTGGTCATTTGTTTTCCATGCAAGTTGGAAAAAACAAAATAAAACATAGGCTTAAAACCTGAGGGAAAAAGAAGTCCCCGTGATCACCTTGGCCTTGAGGACTGAACAGTGTCCGGGTCCCTCTGACCTGACACCAGCGCTCTCTTCCAGCTGGGCTCTGTGTCACACCCACCATTGGGCCACGGCCCCCTCTACATTTTCCACCACGAGCTTGGAAAGCTGTAGTTGCAAATCCCGTGTCGCTTAGACGAGTGCCATGGCTTGCCGTTGACTGACTTCTGGCATGAGAAGAAAAAGTGACATCTCTGTGACAGTAAAGTTGTTGCCAGCTCTGAGGGCACTTCTCCACCATGCCATCTCGAGGAAGTGACTTGGAGGGGGACGACATCCGTGTAACATAACAGGCATGGACTGCAAGCATCAGAGTGTGTGTGACGTGGAGGGTGGCACCAGGAGGAACTTTCTAGGGAAGCTTTCCTGAAGCAGAGGCTTTCAGCGTTCTGCCACATTTAGGGGTCTGCAGACCATCATGGAAACACTGTGCTCTGAGAGTCAGCCGTGAGGGCAGGCTGGGGTGGCGTGCTGGGTCACCCCTAAGATGTGTCTTCTGCTCCACACAGGACATCCTGCGTCTCCCGGTTGCTATCTTGGCTTCATTTGTTGAGGCCGTGGGGCTCCGGGACACCTGGACTGATTAGAGGCAGGCTTTTTTTTTTTTTTTTTTGAGTTGGAGTCTCACTCTGTCACCCAGACTGGAATGCGGTGGCTGCTCCCGGCCACCACAGCCTTGACCTGCTGGGCTCCGGCGATCCTTCCACCTCAGCCTTCCAAGTAGCTGGAACTACAGGTGCGCACTACTATACCCAGCTGATTTTTTGATTTATTGTAGAGATGAGGTCTCACCTGCCCAGGCGGGTCTCGAACCCGACGGCTCAGGCTATCCACTCACCTCAGCCTCCCAAAGGCGTGGGATTACAGGCTGAGCCACTGAGCCCAGCTCAATTTTTTGATTTATTGTAGAGATGAGTTCTCGCCTGTCCAGGTGGTTCTCAAACCTGTGGGCTCAGGCAATCCACTCTCCTCAGCCTCCCAAAGGCACGGGATTACAGGCTGAGCCACCGAGCCCGGCTAGAGGCAGGCTTTTACGAAGAGGCCGCCGAGGCATGTGAAGTTCTAGCCACAGGATCAAGTGGATCCTTCACAGGGAGCAGCGCAGAATCAGCCTCCAACCCCATAGGTAGGTCCTCTCATCGGTGACAGCACCCGGTGTCCTCGGGTCGCCGTAGTCTAAAATCAGGTCTGTGTTCAGCGGAGTTTTTTTCACCCGTTGAGTTGGATGCAACTTCCTGTCCACACAGGCTTGTTGGTCTCATTAGTCCATGGATGCTTACCGCGAGCCTGGATGACTGATCCTGACAGCGCCAGCCCATCTGGATTTCCAGGCTTGAGTCTTTACGGATCTATTGTCAGTCCTGAGCCGCCCACCTCGGAGATGAGGGCAAGAACTGTGATCAGCACCCGTCAAAGGCCCCCCACAGGGCTGAGTCCAGTCATGGTGAAAGGTACAAACGACAAAGCCAAGAGAGGACACACCCTTGGACCCTGGAGTCCTTAGACGTAGGCTGGTTTGAAAAAATACTGATCACAGTCAACACACAGGGCATCAGAAGTAAGACTCACCTGGGAAGATTTAGAACAGGGACCTCATCACTCGGACTGAAAAGAGTTAACGGCTCTGTCCTCTCACCTCGGGCTCCTCTGAAGAGACAGGCTCGTGGGACGTCAGGATGCAGGGCCCTCAGCTGGGGCCGAATGCCACCCTAGTGAAGGCTGCCTTCTCAGTTCCCCCCCAGGAGCCACCTCAGCGGTGACTCCTGTTCTGTCTGGTGTCTTCCTCTTGGCTGAATCAGGCTTTGCGTGCCCAACTGAGTGAACGAATCCTTAAAACAGAGCCATGATCCCCACCTTGAAGCGCTGTGGTGAAGATCAAGAGTCGCTGGGTGGGAGACACAGAGATGTGGCTGAGGTCCCAACCCCCTGCCTTAAGTTGGGTTCTCTAGACGCACGGGTGGAGCGGAGACTTGGGACAGAGACTTCCGCGGGGAAAACCTGTGACAAAGGAGGAAGGTGAAGCAGGGAAGGGGAGACGCCCCACCAGGACCCAGCCTATGGGGTCTCGTCTTGGCCTGATCTGTGGGGGCCCTGGAGCACAGATGATGCCCAGTATCGCTGTGACCTGGGGCCGGTGGGTCAGGTGGAGGCTGTGTGAGTGACAGGTGACCCCTAGGCAGCGCCAATGGGAGCGGTCAGAACAGGCCTGGAGGTCAGCCCCCCCGGCCCTTGCTCCTGAATCTCCCTCCAATCCTGGGACCTCAGTGGCCTGGTCCTGAGGCCCACGTTTCACTAAGCACCTTCCCAGGGAGAGATGCGGACATCTGCCGGGTCGCTGGCTCAGCGATCTCCTGAGCGAATTCTGAAAGGAGGACTTGATGCTACGTCCTATGTGTTCTTTGTAATCTGGAGAGACAGAGGGAAGTCACAGCCCGGGAGCCAGCCCGTGGAGTTTCCTATCACCCTTCATGTCGCTTCTCTTCCCCACACTTGTGCTGAGCTCGCTGGTCCCTTGTCCCATCAGCACACGGCACTTGGTGTATATCACCCCATCCACCGTGCAGATGGACTTCAGGAACTGTCATGGGTCATGCCCCAAGCTCAGCCCACCATGATTACCACCACTGCCGACAAGTGATGTGGGGTGGAGGTGCTTCACAAGGACAGGCACACCTTGACCTGCTGGGGGCCATGTCCGGGTGAAGGCCTGGTGAGGTCGAGAAGTCAAGTTGGACCATCACAGGTCGGGGACCATTTGTACTTAAAACTACATCGCAAAAAATTCAGTGCCTGCGTAGGCTTCTTTTCCCTTTTGTAAAGAAAACTAAAAATAGATGGTCAGATTTTCCGAAGCATATCACACACAATTTACCTCGAGGCAAGGCTGCTAGCAACTGCAAACCGTTGCTTCAGCCACCTAGAATCTTGCAGAGAATACTTCTGCTGAGTGGACGGGTATTTCTGTCCTGCTCCTCAGCCTGCCAGCCGTTCTCCATGAGATAATTCTGCCTCTGACTCACAATGGCTGGGTGGCATCTACTTGTCTCACTTTGCATTTCCAGGGTAACTGATGATGCCTGTAGGTTTCATATATTTATTGATTAGGTGCATAATTGATAAATGCCATTTTTTAAATTTCCCTTTTGCACTTCGTTGATTTTGTATTTATTTGCATTTTTTCCCTTCTCTATCCCGTGGAATCTTTTTTTTTGTCAGATAAGAAAAGTTCATAATACAATGAGGCTATGAATGTTTTTAGTATTTTCTCTGGGCATTTCCACAATGTGATACTTGTTTCCTGATTTTCAGAGTTTAGATACTAAAGTTTTACATTTTTATAGAGTTTAATCTTTAATGCTCTCCCCTCTGCCTTTTATCATTTCTAAATGCAGTAAATTATTTTGCCTCTAGACATTTGATCAAGACTTATTTCACTTCTTTTTTATCACTAGTTTGTGTTGTTTCCTTTTTCGTGTTTGTTTCCTTAATTATCTGAAACTTATTTTGATGTAAGAAATGGAACAAGGCTCTAAATGGAGTTCTGCCTCCAAATCGCTGACCGAGCTCTCAGGCGGCGCTCAGGGCTAAGCTCTCAGGCCCTGCTCTCAGCAACGGCAGCCTCCTCATTGCAACTCCGGTGTTTCCCCTGAAAGGTTCTATTTCTGGGCCACGATTGCTGGCTGTTATGTTATTTCAGAGGCGGCACCGCATATGATAATGCACAACAGTTCCTAGCATTAGTCAAGTCTTAGCCTGTGTACCAGCTTTCCTTATTTCCTCATCTCTATCATTTTTGAATTTTTACTTGAGAACAATTTTGTTGAGTGGATTACTAAAGTTTTGCCAGGAGTCAACTGGACTATGTCATTGATTTCAGAAGGTCTGCCACATTTAGAGGAGACAAGGAAGCAAATCTTTCATCTTTTACGTTGGATTCATAGTCAGGATGTGTGATAGGACTTCCTCGGGGTACACTGAGGGGTGTCAACCAACAGTCATGAGGTATGGTGGCATTCCTCAGTGTATCAGCAGGGGTTTAGCAATGGGGGAGTGCATGTCAGTTGGTCAATAAGTCAAGAGTAGGTTGGCAAGACCACAAGGGCGTGTCGGGGAGATTTCACAGCAGTTCCTGCATTTTCATGAGTGTTGCCGCCCCGGCCATCTCATCAGCATGCACTGATCACATCATGTTCAACCAACCACGAGGCATGGGGTGTAATGAATCTCGGGTTGGACACCAAGCTTTGGAAGTACGAAAAGGTAGACGATGTCTCCAGGATAGCCTGTCAGTCTTGGACACGCTGACGCTGGCAGGCCTCACTCTGTGCCTGAAGCATCCCTGCCTCGCCCCATCATATGTTCCCTCCAGTCAGTCAACGCCCAGGTCTCACAGGACTTTCTCTGTGGGTCTCCAAGGACCCTGGCAGCAAGGCACCTTCTCTTGACCCCAAGTGCTCTGCCTGCTCTTCTCCGATGAGCTCACCTCTTTGAATGGTCGCTCCTTTCGTGGGCTTCTTTCTGGCCCTAAACTGAGGTCCTTGAAGGCAAGGACTTCCATCTTCATCATAGCACTCTGAAAGCTCGGTACCAAGGACAGACTTCCATACATGTGTACGGATGGACACATAAGTAAGTAAGAGGAAACAATTCCATTTCACAAACGTTTCTATAGGAAAGGTATTGATACAAAGATTTCCAGGAAATGTTTCCTATGTTTCAAACATTCCGAAGACATTGACTAGAACCTGATGAAACCTCAAAACACTAAAAGCTGGTTGTGTGTGTGTGTGTGTGTGTGTGTGTGTGTGTGTGTGTGTGTGTGTTTTGCAAGCAGCAGTTTCCTTCTGAGATTTTGAGATGACGTGTGAGGTGGTGGGTTCATCACTTTTTCTTCAGTACCAATGAACAGATGCAGTTGTGTAAACACTGCTTGGCTACAGAAAGCCGCGTGCCACAGCACGCAGAGGCCAGGGGTAACTGTGAGCAGGATATGGAACTGTCACCGCCGAGTTGGACTTTCCCTGTGGAAGCCCTGTGTGATGAACAGAAACTGCAGCGTCGACCTGTGGAAACACTTGCACATCAGCAGAACCTGCCCTGGCTGGACGGGGCTTCCGTGGTGTCCGCAGCCTCCAGACTCTTTCCAGGCTGCGGGCAGGAGGACCTGGCACACTCATGGCCTCTTGCCCCTTCTGGTGTGGCCAAACGAGGCCGTGACAGTCTAGAACACTGCCTGAGGCACACGTTGGGCCATGATCAGCTTTTGAACCGAAGCGTACAACGGCCACCTCCCCATCCCAACCACAGAGACCCATTCGAGGACCCCTGTGCGGGGCCTGTGGCCCCAGCCTTGCCTGGGAGCACAATCTGTGGTTCCCTGCTCCATTCTCAGGGCTGTGCCAGGTGCTTTGTTCTCAGTGTTTCGGTCCCTCCACTTCCTGGCAGCGTTAAGCTCTCTGGTCGGTGTAGTCAAGCAGCATTTCCACCAGTTTGAGGTCCTGGAAACCTATTACCTTGCAGCCCCCATAGCAGACAGAGCTGCTTCTGGCTCACTCTGGCACAAGTAGGCATGAGAACTGCAGGCGACCTGGGAACAGCAGGGACTGCAGGGGATTCATGGAGACCAGCTCCTTGGGCAAAGGTGATGTCTGTGCCTTTCTGGTCTCGCCATCAAGTCGGGACTCAGCACGTCCCAAGGGATGCCCCTTGTGTCAGGTTCCTGCCCTCAGCATGGTGTTTTGTTTCTGACCGTAAGCTGAGGGCTGTGTGACAGAGGGTGGGGGGACTCCATGAGCTACAGGGGTCACCCCACATCCCTGCAGGCTCCCCGCAGTACTCCCAGAGCCCTCTCGTCCAAAATATATTTTATCAAGACACTGTCATGTGTAAACAAGCAAGAGGGTGTGGAAAGCAACTTCTCAGAGATGGTGCACTGGGAAGTGACCAGGAGAATGACTGTGTTACTGCAATGCTTGAATATTGATAAATATGTGAATCAGCCAACAGTGGCTCATGCCTGTCATTGCAGCACTTTAAAAGTCTGAGGCAAAAGGATCACTTGAGCCCCGGGGTTCCAGGGCAGCCAGGGCAACATAGCGAGACCCGGTCTCTTAAAAAAAATAACTGGGTGTGGTGGCATGCACCTGTAGTTCCAGCTACTTGGAAGGCTGAGGAGGAAGGATCTCCTGAGCCCAGGAAGTTGAGGCTGTGGTGTACTGTGATCATGCCACAGTGACAGAGTGAGAACCCAACTCAAAAAAAAAAAAAAATTGTGAACTATTTATCATTTACAGATTACTTTTATTTGCATATTATTATTTGGTCTTCCTGATTCCTGATGTTATTATTTGGTATTACTCTACTGAAGTATTTTCTCTGCAAAACAGATTAAGACACAGCTGTCTGTCTCCTCAAAACTCTGCGATGTTTCCCTGCATCTCAGCTTAAAAGTCCAAGTCCCTGCAACGAGGCTGCCCATTCTCCCTGAGATGCTCACTCTGCCTCAGACGCTCCTTGCCTGCCTCTGAAGGGGACCAACATTCACACTGTGCAGACTGCTCCTTAGCTCACGGTCGCCAGGACCAGTTAAGCTGGATGATCTGGAGCAAGTGCTCTGGGCCTCACGGTCCAGTTCCCTGACTTTGGGGTCTCACCTCCCTTATGCCATAGAGCACCCTGGGGCCGTCCTCCTGGGATAGGCCCCACCTAGTCCTTTCTCTGCATTGAGATGTTCAACTTGCTAAGGTTTTGCTAAGAGGCTTTGTGCCCATCCCAGGAGGGATATCCAACCATGGCTTCATTATGTGCAACAGCTTTGTCTGGATTTGGGATCAGAGCAATGCCGGCCTCACAGAGAGCTAAGACGTGGTTGCTCCTCTTCCACTTCTCAGACAAGCTTGTGCAGAACGAGTGTTACCACGTTGCTCCAATGTTTGGTAGTATTTACTGGTGACATAATTTGGGCTTAGCATTTTCTTTGTGGAAGGTGTTTCTAACCAAGTTTGAGAAATGAGTTTAACTTCCTTACTAAGCCTAGAGCACATCAACACCTGTGCATGGCTTCTTGAGTGCACCATAGTGGCTTGAGCTAGTCACAAGTCTTGGGGGCGTAAAGTCGTTCCTCATATTTCTCTGTTTTCCTTTCGACACGGGTTGCACCTGAAGTGTGCTGCCCTGGTGCTGGAAGTCTATGTCTTCTCTCTGTTGTTCTGAGAGGGTTTGTGAGAGGCTTCACTGCATTTTCTCAAAAACACGCTTCTCGTGTTCCTGGTCTTTCTCTAACGTGATCTGCTTTCTGCTTCGCTGCTTCCCGCTCTGCTCTGTATCGTCGTCTTCCTCTCTCTATGTTTGGTCTGCTCCCCTCTTTCCATCTTCCCAAGGCAGAGCTGAGGTTGTTAATTCCCTGCCTTTCGTCTTTGCTCACACAGGTGCTGAGTCCCACACTTTCAGCTGCACCTGAAAAGTCTCATTATTTGGTAACTTCAACTTCATCCGAGACTCCTTTCTAATTTCCTTTTGGACTTCTTTGATCTACAAGTCATTTGGAAGTACGCTATTTAGTTGCCAAACCCTGGGGCCGGGGGTGGGGTGCCCTGTCCTGTCATGTGTTCTGAGGTCTATTTCTATCGACTCGGTTGACCTGAATGTAATTCAACACACTTTGTGTTTTCTGGACCCCTTTAATCTATGGAGACTTGTCTCACGGCCCAGAAGGTGGTCTTGAGTACCCCAGGCCTGGTCTGGCCTCAGGGACTGTGCGTTTTCAGGCCCCTCTGACCGGAGTGTTCTTTCCCCAGATACTCATGCGGCCCATCCCCCGCCTCGAGTCTCGACTCACACGTCATCACGCTGCGAGGCCCTTCCTGGACTCCCAGCGGGAGATGTGCCCTTGCACACCGCACCAGAAGCTCCTGGCCTTCCCGGATTTGGTTCTCTCTGTTGCATCTTCTCTTTCTCCCTCTCTCTCTCCTCCCCCTCGCCTCCTCTGGTGTGTGTGCGCGTGCGCGTGAGCGCGCGCACACGGTCTTTCCTTTTCCAGAGCATAAACCCCATGGAGGCAGGAATTACTGTCTATTTCACTCATTCATGCAACCCCTGCTCCTGGGGCAGCACCCAGCACACAGTAGGTGCACTACGTGTTCCATCAATTTGACTCTTAAAAACCTGTGAGATAGCTCAGGCTGATTTAATTACTGCGATTTAATCCACAGAGCAGCCAGCTAGTAAAACACAGCAGCAACACCTTTCACACTCCCTGCCTTATACGAGGAATCCTGCCTCTTCCCGCCAGCCGCTCGGTGGCCATGGTGTGCCAGGGCTGGGCAGAATCAAGGACTCTGAGGGGAAGAAGCACGGCCGTGGCCTTGGAAGGGTCAAGAGGGCTGGTGCTCACGCTGCGTGGGCAGTGGGCAGAGGGAGGCCGGGAGGCCGTGGAGTCTCGCTCACCCACCAGATGTGCTCTGAGCCGCGTGGAGCCGCTGCAGGTGCAGGAGAGGGAGCGGCGAGATCCGAGGTGCGGCTTGGAATGGTCTGGAGTGTGTCTGTGACGTCCCACCTCAACATGTGTTGGGCACCTGTTTTGTGCCAAGACCGTCCTCAGTGCTGGAGGCTCGGCAGAGCACAGAGAGCCCCAGAAACTCACGGGCCAGTGGAGAAGACGGACGAGCAGCGGAGAAGCAGGTGGCTGTGAACGCCTTGAAGGCCAGCAAAGGAGGGCGGGGCAGCGGCGCATCGCGGGGCGCGCTTCACGCAGGTGGACTGTGGGAGCTCCTTGGGCCCAGCATCTGCAAGGCAGATCATCCCGACAAGGCGGACGTGGGAGCCCTGGCACGGAGGTGGCGTTTGAGGGGACCGCAATGACACGAAGAAGGAGGAGGCAGCTCCAGGCCGGCTGGGGCCGCCACAGACCGCGGTGGTGATGAGAAGTGGGCTTCGAGAGCTGTGAGAACATCAGAGGCCGGAGTGAGTGGAGCTGAGAGGAGGGTGGGAAGAGCCACCTGCCGTGAGGATGAGTGGTGGGCGGGTGGAGGGCGGAGCGCCAGGAGCTGCAATGGGCTCTGCCCAGGGTAACGAGAGGGTGCCCGGGCATTTGTGCCAGGGGAGAAATGGCACCCGGCTCGCTCTCCAGGAGGGCGCTGGCAGATGCACACAACGTAGACCATGGCGGGCAAGCCAGGAAGGGTGAGAGCCGCCGGGAGCCTCTTCCAGCAGAGCCGGCAGGAGAGGGTGGGCAGCGGGGTCCACGGTGGAGGCGGCAGGGCATCGGTAGAGCAGACATGGCTTGCTCACGGCAGGATGTGGGGTGTGCAGGAAAGAGGAACCCTGGTGGTCCCTACCGCTCGGCCCAAGCAATGTGTCCTCGGAGGTGCCGCTTCCTAAAATGAAGAAAACTCTGAGGGGGGCTGCTGGGGGCTGACTTGTGCCCCCCCGAAATTCCTGTGCCGTAGCCCTGATCCCGGATGTGACTGCATTTGGAGACAGGACCTTTGGGGGTGGCGAAGGATAAAGGAGATCGGGAGGGCGGGGCTCTAATTCAACGTGGCAGGTGTCCTCGTGTGAGAGCAGGACACCAGGGACGTGCGCACATGGAGAGAGGCCATGTGAGGATACAGCGAGAAGGCAGCCATCTGCAAGCCAAAGGGAGAGGCCTCAGGGGAGACAGCCCTGCTGCCTCCTGGATCTTGGCCTTCTGGCCTCCAGAACTGGGAGAGAACGAAACTCTGCTGTTTGAGCCACCCTGCCTCATTTCGTCATGACAGCCCTGGCAGACGAGCACGGGAGGAAAAGGACCATGACCCAATGCAGTGTTCTCTCTCTGGCATGTTGTGTTTGAAGAGCCTGTTAGACTTTCGGGCAGAGGGGCTGGGTAGGCAGGCAGGGAGGTAGAGACAGGGCGGAGGGCCACCGGCATGTGCGTGGTCCTTGTCACGGGCGACCCTGCTCCTCAGGCTTTGCGTTCCTACGAGGCATGGCCGTCAGTGTCACTGCCCCGATCTCTCACTGCTTCCTTGTTCCCCCTCCCGGGGGCGAGGATTGACACAGTTGATGGCGAGTTTGAGAGCAAGGGCCCAGTGTCCGTGATCCCTCCACTGTCTTGTGTTTTGAGGGGTTTCTGCTTCAGAGGACACACATTCCTACCCATTGGCACACACCGGGTACAGCCTCCGTGGGCTAGTCTGCACTCCAGGAGGTCCTCGTGGTCCACACGAATGTGTGAGCCAGTGGCTCCACCATGCTCAACATAAACATGCTAGGAATAAGTCACAAGAGCACCGTGCTTATCTCTTGGCTTTGCTTATCTCTCACAACTGGCTCTGAAGGTCCGGGTTGGCTGCACAAAGTTGCCCGTTCAGTGGTTGCTGACAGGGCCAAACACGGAGACTTGGGGCATTCCAACACTAAGGAAGGGGGAGGAGAAGCCGTCAGAGGGATGGAGAAAGTCAGGAGAGTGTGGTGACTGGGATCTGAGGGAAGAAACATTCTAAAAAGGAAGGGACAGTGATTTGGCCCCAAGTCTCTGACAGGTTGACTTATGTGCGGGCATGTGACACTGGGGGGGTGGCCACCTGCTCAGGGATCTCAGATATGCAATGCACTGCACAGTGGTGACCTGCCTGATGAGATGAGGGTGTCAGGGACACTCCATAGCCGGGAGAAGCCGGCTGCATAGGACGGAACCAGACAAGAGGACAGAGCTAGAACAGAGCAATGTGGACCCAGGAGGCGAAAAGGCCACATAGTGCCTGAGGAGGTCAGCGGAGCTGGAGCGGAGCTGGAGCGCACGTGTGTGTGTGTGTGTGTGTGTGTGTGTGTGTGTGTGTGTGTGTGTGTGTGGGGGCATCTGACATGGGAAGTTTTGATGATGACTGTTAAGAAAACAATATGGTCGCATCATGGTAAAATGACAGGTGTCGCTTTTCTCGGCTCAATTAGGACTTGGAGTTTTTATCAGTTAGCTCTCTCCTCCTAACAAAACCTGCTTGATAGTGCAATCATTTAACTTCTCAATTGTTAGACCTGAGCAGTTTTGACTGGGCCCAGCTGGGCGATTCTTTTGTCTGGGTCACTCATCCGGCTGTTGTCACCGACAGCTTAATGGGGACGGGAGGCCCGACGCTGTGGCTGGAGGCTGGCCCTCCCTGTTGGCCGGGCGTGGCCTCTCACCCTCACAGAGGCCCATCCGGGCTTCTTTATCTGCGTTATCGTAGCAGCAAGAGTCGGAGCGCAGAAGTGGAAACGCCTTTGGGAGCTGAGGCTTGAAGTCACGTGATGTCCCTTCTGCAGGTCACAGGACCAGGGTCAGCCTGCACTCAAGGAGAGAGAAACAGACTCTATGTCTTGGTGGGAGGAGTGGCAGACTTTCATTGCAAAGAGACATGTGCACAAGGGCTAGGAGGATCTTCGTGGCCATCCTTGTAAACTGTTGAATGTGAGTCTGACGGCACACATCTCATGTCATTGCACTGTATCCTCCAAGCAGGATCTCAGATGCATTAAAATCTCCCCACCACCAGCAAGGCTGGAATAAGCCTAGCCCGTGATGTGCGACAGGTGTGGTTAGGGCAGGAGTGAGCAGAGGTGCAGATTGGTCCCAAGTCTGTCGTCTGACGCGGTCATACCAAACTCTTCCTCTGATCTAGTGATCTAGTCTGGTTGCCGGTCTCTCCAAATCGCTTGTTGAATGTGGTCCCCAGTATTGGAGGTGGGGCTTGGTGGGAGGTGCTTGGGTCATGGTGTGATCCCTCAAAAGTGGCTTGGTGCCCTCCCTGAGACAAGGAGTCCTCCCTCTATGAGTGCATGTGAGAACCGGTTGTAGAAAAGAGCCTGGTGGCTTCCTCTCTCTCCTACTTCTGCTCTCACCAAGTGACACACCTTTTCCCACTCCACCTTCCGCCATGACTGGAAGCTTCCCGAGGCCTCACCAGAAGCCGAGCCTGTGACACACAGAAACATGAGCCAAACAAACCTTTGCCCTTTGGAAATTATCCAGCCTTGGGTTTTTCTTCATAGCCATGCAAAATGGACAAATACACCCTGCCTGAGAATATAGGTAGCTGCAAGTGGACAGACAGTCGTGAGGCTGGAACTAGAGAAGGGAACCTTCTGGGTCCCTGATACCTGGAGAGGCAGTGTCACAGCAGCATCACACATTGGAGAAGTCGAAGCTGAAACACAGGGGCGACCACGGGGACACATGAGGCTCGAAGCCTGGGGCAAGATGGAGACCATGCCCGTGGCTTTCACAGCCGGGTTTAAGGGACCCGATGGAAGGTGGTGCTCACTGCAGTGGTTGACAGGGACAATCGAGGAACAGTGCCCACCCACGGATGCCTGTCATGAGCTCTGAGCTCCCCTGGGGCTGAGAGGGTCCCCCCAATCCTCTCTCATCTTGTATGCCAACCACGGCCAGCTCTGCCCAGAGAGCCAGAGGAGAGCTCACCGCTTCTGAGGAACCGGTGTTGGGGTGTTTCTCCTGCTTACCATCTGCCACTGCAATGCCTTGCTCAATTTGTCTTCAGGGTCCAGAGGCAGCACACGAAGGCAGAGGCCACGCAGCAAGCTCCATCTACAGACCCAAAGCCACGTTTTCCTTGGTGTGGAAGTCAAAGGCGTCCCTGCATGGTGGTGGCTGCACAATCTTGCAGAGACCTTGGGAAGATTGTTTCTCGTCTTTTTTTAAAGCCAAACCTTACTCGATCCCCAATTTGGTCTTTAGTTTCTAGCTAGAGCCTCTGATGGTCAACTCTGTTTTTCTCTTGGAATTTGAACTCAAAACAAAAAGTGTATTAAAAGGCACATGAACTGGGGGTGGTGGCTCATGCCTGTAATCCCAGCACTTGGGGAGGCTGAGGTGAGAGGATTGCCTGAGCCCACAGGTTCGAGACCAGCCTGGGCAACTTGGCAAGATCTCATTTCTGTAATAAATCAAAAGGTTAGCTGGGTATAGTGGCATGTGCCTGTGGTTCCAGCTACTTAGAAGGCTGAGGCGGAAGGATTGTCAGAGCCCAGCAGGTCAACGTTCGGGTGGCTGTGAGCATTCTGTTGCATTCCAGCCTGGGTGACGGAGTGAGACTCCAAGTCAAAAAATAAAATAAAATAAAAGGCACATGGCAGCACAGCGCTGGTGTCAGTGGCTGGAGGTCACGCACTTACTGACTGTGTGACCATGGTAAAGATCACCAGTCTTCCCAGGCTTGGGCTTCCTCAAGTGTAAGTTGAGGACAACAAAGATAGCCCCTTTACAAGGGCAGTGCAGTGATTCTATACAGCCGTTGAAACAGTGTTGCACCTGGCTTCTCATTCAGAGTCTAGGCTGTGGTCTTTCCTGTTGTCTTGTTGCTGATTCTTTTTTTTTTTTTGAATCGGGGTCTCACTCCGTCACCCAGGCTGGAGTTCAGTGGCACACTCACGGCCATCCCAGTGTCAACCTGCTGGGCCCCAGCGATCCTTCCGCCTCAGCCTTCCAAGTAGCTAGAACTACAGATGTGCGCTACCACTCCCGGCTAATTTTTTAAAAAATTTATTGCCGAGATGGAGTCTCGCCAAGTTGCTCAGGCTGGTCTTGAACCCGTGGGCCCAGGCAATCCACTTGCCTCAGCCTCCCAAAGTGCTGGGATGACACGCTAGCTGTTGATTCTTGCATGCCACATCAACCATGCTGAAGGAGTTACAGAAACACACACGCGCGCGCACACGTTCCCGTTGCAGAGTGCTTGCTGATCATTGGGAAAACATATGATGGATAAGTCAAACACTTCAGGAACAGTGGAAAGACCACTTGTGGGGAGAACGAATACTGAGACTGACCACCCACGCGATTGTGGAGGCCAGTCAGGGTGGAGAAAGGTGGTCAGTACGGGGACGTGTTGCTTGGAAGAAGGCTTCGGGAGGGACCTGAGGAGGTGTCTTTGGAGGGAGGAGCGACGTCCAGTGTGGACCGCCATGGCGGGTCCGCCTCCGCCCCCGCGAATGTGTGCACTGCATGGGCTCTTTTCTACCAGTGAACCTTGGTTCTCTGAAATGCAGCCCGGGCCCCACTTGGGAACGAGTGGGTCAAGAGTACAGCTCCCCGCCACTCTCTGTGACGGTTTACTCATACCGGGTCGCATTTTCGTTGTCACCTCAGTAGACAAGTTTTCCACAGCAGCCTCTCTTTAAGGAAATGAGAGCTGATTCAGAGAAAACCCCGTCGGCTCTTCTTGGTGAAGAGCAAGGCGCTTCCTAAGCTTTCAGCACTTTGTTTACCTAACGCGCTCTGCGCTGGTTCCATTTTCCGGTGGAAACATGTGCGTAATTCCACGGCCACGCTTCTCCACGGACCTGAAGGCCACCTTGCTAACAACTCCACATTCTTAGCTTGACCCACCTTGGAGGTCGTAAAGATTGAGTTGCACTTTTAGTCCAGAGGCAGAGGGCTTTGGGCCCTCCTCTCTCGAGATCTTACCCCGCTGGTGTGTCCGGATGTATGTTTTAACACACCGGTGTACCAGAAGCCCGTGTCCTTCCCTGTCCTCTCTAATACCTGTGCTGTCCATCGTGATCCACACAGGACACGCCATGCACCATCTCACCTAAGGCACAGACCTGGTGACGTGCTTTCTCCCCACTCTCTGTGGCTCCCTGCAGCACGTGGAATCAAGTCCCAGCAAGTGGCATCCAAGGCCCCGGGCAGCTTCCTCCCCGCCCAGCGGGGATGGAGGAGGCCTGGAAAGCGGGTCTGGGAAGAGGAGTGCAGAGCCTGGAATGTCACACCCCAGGCTGTGGACTCACCTCTTTCCAGCCTTGAGCGCATTCTCATGCCTCGGAGGCTTTGATCACACAGGTTTTGCTCAGGGGAGAGACTTCCGTGCTTCTTGGCGGATGTGCGCTGAAGAGGGCTCTTCTGACTGGCCCCTCCTGGTCTATATCACTGCCTCCTTCTGGGCTCTCCTGACTTTGACTTGTTCCCCGGCCAACTGTGAGTTGCGGGCGGGCTCTGTCCTGGAATGAAAGCCGTAGTTGACTTAGGAATACCGAGGTAGCAGGCTCACAGGCCAGGAAGGTGCTGGAAAGGACATCTGAGACTCCCATGGTTTCAGCCCACCCACACAGTTGCTGTTCTTGGGCACTCTGGACACCTCCGAATTTTACTAGAATGTACTTAGGTATCTGATGGTGTGTTGTGAGGGTCTGACTGAAATTAAGGCACCCTCTCCGGTCTGGTTGCCCTCTGGTATCTCGGGTTGGACTTATACGATCTCCTTCAGGACTCTGGAGAGAGGCCTCATCGTGCCTACTTTACAGGCAAGGACACTGGCACTCCAGAGGTCACACACAGAGCTCCTGTGGCACGAGGGGACCAGAAGGACCGTGGACACGGGTGTGGATGTCGGGAGCCCAGGGCGTGGGTTTCAGTTCTGGCTCAGTCCGTGTTCTCACTTGCATCCATTACTAACCCTGCCAGGTGCCTTCACTGTAAAGTGTGAGGGTGGCATTCCCTCGTGGGTTCTATTTTTCTTAAGAACAAAGTGAGTTAATACACGTCAAATAATTAGAGCAGAGTCTGGCAAGTAGTAAGCACATGCTAGTGAGCTGTCATCATCACTGTCATCATAGATTTGACTAAGTCAGGATTCGGAAAGGTTGCCCGTGTGTGCGTGTCAAATGGCCTCCTGCTGTGTCCGTTTGCCTTGACATGGAAGGCCCAACGGAGAGTCCTTCTCCACTTTTCCCTGAGACCCAAACCCTCTGTCCAGTTGCTTCCACTTAAAACAGATGGCCAGTGGGGACTGGAGGTCCCACAATCACTAGCGGGAGAGGGTTTGAGCTCTGCTTCTGAACCTGGGCCTGGGGGAGACCACGGGTCCTCTCGCAGGGCCGGCTGGCATGATTCCTGTGCCCGGGACATGATCCGGGTTTGCCCGCTGGTGTCTGGACCGTCCGTTCAAGGCTGGGCGCCAGACAGGGCTCAAGCCGCCCGAGCCAGCCCGTTCACAAGGCACCCGCCTGCTCCCCACTTCCACCCCCATCGGGGGAGGACAGCTCGGCAAGGCCGTAGGAGGGGCTCTTCCTCCCCGCTTGCTCCTCCGCCTTCCTCTGTTCCCCAGAAAGGCCTGGGCCCCCTTGCTCAGGAAGAGCCGCGTGCAGAGGTGAGAGGCAGATAAAAGAGGTGTTACATCTGGCATGACTGTGAGGCCAAGGTCGGGCGCCTCCTCGACTGCTCGGGTGCAGCTGGTTCTACCTGCTTTCTCCCAGGTGCTGCTTGAATTGAGCAGAAGCTCGGGTGGAGCGCTGAGCTCCCAAAGGGTGTCCTCCTGCTTTTCGCTGAACTCAGTCAAGTTTCCTCCAATCCATTCCGGGCCCCGGGCTGCGGATATGAGCTTGCGTGGGGCAAGGCCAGCATCGTCCAGGAGTTCCAACTCTTGTCCTGGAGTCAAAAAATAGATGAGAAACTCCACCTGCCGGGTCCCCCGGGGAAGTGTCCACAGAGAGCCATGGGCCAAGTGAGGAGGCGGGGACAGGAGATGGCCCCAGGGGTGGTCTGGAGGAAAACACCCTGGAGAAAAACCTGGCAGTGACTGTGTGGAAAGGGGTGTGAGTCCATCAGGCAGCAGGGACCAGGGCGAGCGCTCACATCCACGGGCACCCTTGGTGCACCAGTCAACTGATCCAAGCACCTCAGCAGGACGTTCTCCAAATGCTTTAGAAACATAAACCAAAAATAAAATGTACAGCCCCTAACTGACTAAATGGAACCCCCACCCCACCGGGGCCAAAGGAAACATGAAAAGCTAACTTCCAGGTCCTGATGGGGAGGGAGGTTGGATGTGCCTGGTTCACCTCCTCCCTCGTGGAATCCAGGCCCCACTGGCCAGCGTTGGTGTTAAAATGGGGATCAGGGGACTAACCAGACAGACTCGGTGGCCACAAGACGCCAAATTCCAACCCGACCCAGGTGTGGTGTCCCATGAAAGGAAGGGCCGATGCTTCACCCCTAATACTTCCTCAGTGTGTTTTGAAGAGACCCTGTGAGGCTGTCTCTGGGGGCGTTTGCATCTGCAGAGAACACCTTGGAAGACTTGCCGCCTTTGCTCTCTGAGGCTGCCACTCAGAACCTTCAACCACATGGCAAGGACCCTGGCTCATCTCAACTCAACGTTGCTTTCTTGACTTCAAAACTCTCTAGGCAGAGCTTAACTCTTTCAACCAGTTGCGACTGGGAAAGCTTTGAACTCACCTGTGACCTCCGAGTCCTCCCTTGGAGCTGTCCCGCCTTCCCATGCCCGACCCGTGCGGACCTCACACGGACTGGTGTGTGTGCGGCCTGCGACTTCTGTCTCCCTAAAGATGGGAAAAGCCAAGCTGTAGTTCAGCCATGTCGGGCACACGCTCTCGGGCCTCTCGGGACTGCCCCGTGGGCCAGGGTCATTCACATCCGGCTCAGAATAGATATCTTTCGATGTTTTGCAGAGTTTGATTTCTTTCGTCTGCGGGAGACTAGCACCTGACTGTCACCTGCACTTTACAGAGGATGGAATTCCCTTGCCCGGCAACACAGCCAGGAAGCGTTAAGGTTTGGGCCAGGCAGGTGACCTTCAAGGAAAGAGACGACTACTGGCCGTTCCGTTTCGCCACTATTCTGGCTGCCGCCTCCCTAGGTGGATTCTTCTCAGCCAGGGCTGGCGGTTGGAGTCACCAGAGAGATGTCTAGAAATATAAAGAGCACATGAGTTTTTTTAAAGATCACATGAGAACGGTTTGGTTTCTCCTCCTGGTAAACTGCTCTGTGATCCAGCCCGTGCGCCAATCCCTTCCTCCTCCGTCTTCCTTGGCTCTCTTCCTCCTCCCCGCTTCCTTCAGAGTCCTCCACATCGAATTCATCCCCGCATTTCCTCGACTGCCCACCAAAACTTTCTGGTCCTGCCTCTTGTCTCCTTCTCAACTTCCTGCACCCAAGTCCAAGCTCCCAAACCAGAGGACCTCCCAGATTCCCTTCCAACACCCTTCCGCTCCTTTCTCCAAACCACGGCAACGAGACAGGGTCGCACTGTGGCTCAGAGTCCTCGGGCTGCCTGTGGCGCTCGGCCACCCCCTTCCCGACGGGTATCTAGGCTCGGCTTGCCTGCGGCCGCTTTGCTTCACCCCACCCTCCTCTTGTCCCTCCACGTGGACGTCCTTCTACTTCCTCCCGTGTGACAAACTCTCGTCTACCTGGGGTCTTGCCTCATGCTGCAGCTCCTTTTAGGGAATGGCTCTTCCCACGCCTGGCTCCCCTTCAGGTCTTTGGCAAAAGCTTCCTCCGTCACTTGCTTGTGGGACCTCTGTTCTTTGCTTCCACTGCAGCGTGCGTATGTGTGTGTGTGTGTGTGTGCGTGTGCGTGTGTGTACGCATGAGTGTGTGTGGTGCTTACTGAGGTCAATGTCCCCCACACAAGTGCGATGGCTCTGTGGGGAGCTGTGCACGGCCCGGGCAGGGGCATGGTGAGGTTTTGATGAGTAAGCGATGCACAGAATGGGTACAACCGTGTGAGACTGGATGTGGCAAGCAGGGCGCTGGTCATATTTGCTCAGCTGGTTTCACTTGAACGATGGGGAAGAAGCCAAACATGGTGGCCTGAGCGGTTGCGTGAAGAAGCAAAGGGGAAGCGACTGTCCCTCGGAGGAAGTGGGGGTCGTTACGTGTGCCGGACTTTGAGCCGACACTTGGCACTCACGCTGTGGTCACTGCAGCAACCTCGTGAAGGACACTGTGTTGTCTCTCTCCCTCTCTGAGAGGGACAGAGAAGAGAGACAGAGGCAGGATCTTGCTCTGGCACCCACGCTGGAGTGCAGTGGCACAATCACGGCTCGATGCAGCCAAGTCCTGGGCTCAAATGCTCCTCCCACCTCAGCCTCCCAAGTGGCCCTCATTCAGCTAATTTTCTTCACTCTTTTGTAGAGATGGGGTTTCACTCATGTGGCCCAGGTTGGTCTCACGCTCCGAGTCTCAGTCTTCCCACCTCGGCCTCCTAGAAAGCTTGGATTATAGGCGTGAGCCACCGTGCTGGGCTTCTCCATGTTTTAGGCTCATGCAAAGTCTCAGAGAGGTTAATATGCCCCAGGTCACATGTCTACAGTGAGCAACAGCCGGCCCTGTCTGACTTCAGAGTCCATGTTCCTAACCTGTGGGCCGGTGGCTCTCCGCGTACAGGGGAATCACAGCTGTGGGGCTTGTTAAAACCATTGCTGTCAAGAGATTGCAATGAAGGAGGTGCAGGTGAAGGTCTGGGAATCTTTGTTTTTAACAAGCATTTTGCATGATTCTGAGGCAGGGAGCCCAGAGCCCCACTCCATAGCATTCATCACAGGAGAGTGGGTTTAGGTTCCTTGTGGCTGCTGACCTAAGCCTTGGGGCCTCAGAAGCTCCATTTCACCTATGGAGTCACCAGGAATGTGTCTCACAAGTTTATGATTAAATGAGATGCCTTACAGAGCATGTGCATACAGTATATGCACAATAAATGTTGACTTCCCTTCCCTCCCCTAGTCTTTTCCTTCAAGACCTAAATTAGGAATGAGAAACAGACAATCATTGGAAGTCGTGTTGATTTCTGAGAACTTTTATTCTGTTTTTGTTTGTCTGTCTTCATTTTGCAGATAGGGAAACGGAGGCACCGAGCGGTGGGGTAACTTGGCCCAGGACACGGCAGCAGATGTGAATGTGTGTGCTCCACTGGCCTTTCTGCCGTGAATCACAATGAGTCTGGCCATCTGAAAATAGATGCCATTCTCTTTTCCAAATTAACAGCAACTTTGTATACTAGGGTTCCACAGAAAAAGGGAACCAATAGATGTGTGTGTGTGTGTGTGTGTGTGTGTGTGTGTAAGGGAATTTATTTGAAGGAATTGAACTGGTGGTTGGTGAGTCTAAAGTCTGATGGGGAAGACAGGCAGGCCGAGGGCAGGAGACAGCAGCAGCTCAAGGCCAAAGGCCCTGTGGTGCCTACTGGGGGAGCTGGTGCCGGAGATGGGGTCTCAAGGCCGTGTGGGGCCTACCGGGAAGAGCCAGTGCCGTAGACGGAGTTCCGAGGCCATGTGGGAAGGGCCAGTGCCAAACCATGTGGGACCAGCTGGGGAAGCCGGTGCCATAGACAGAACCCCAAGGCCATGTGGGAGCCACCAGAGGTGGAGGTGGGAAAATCGCTTGAGCCCAGGTGTTTGAGATCTGCCTGGACAACCTAGCAAGACCTCGTCTCCCCACAACAAACAAACAAACGAAAAAGCACCATGGAAGTGCAGCTCTCTGGCGTGTCCGGGCTGCTGGGGCGAGTTACAGTATACCCACAGTAGATAGAAATGGCCACGCTGCTTTCAGAGGAAGACCACAAAACAGAGGCTGCATCCACAGTGGCTGTTCAGGCTGCTTCGATTCTTGGTAATCAATGGTTGGCTAATTGAGCCGCAACCCACACTTTGATTAAAGTAGGTCAAGCTCGAGTTTACATGACTTGGCTCACTGTAAAGCGGGCCGGTGTGGCCGAGCCCTGCCACAAGAATCCCCCTCCACAGAGCCCGCGACGAGGCGTTGGTGTGACTTCACACAGGCCTCTAGTCGCGACAGTGTCTGTTAGGAGCAGGTAAGTCAACAGCGCCCTCACCACCCAACACTCCCAAGGTCCGAGGACCAGGCCCGGAGCGGTCCGGCTATTCACTCCACTGTTCTTGGTCCAGTTTCCATCTAAAGCCTACTTCACAACACTGCTGTGAAGATTAATTGAGATGATGTATCCATCCCTTGACAGAGAACCCAGCCCAAGGGAAGGAACTCAACAGTGACCGTGATTCCGCCTGGGATGTTGTCATCGTCCTCAGTTTGCCGAGGAGGAGAAGGAAGCTGAGAAGCTAGCGGGATTTCCCAAGGGCGCCAGGGCTGTAAATGGAATGACCCCATGAGGACTGGCATGGGGGCGCTGGTTAACCAGATGCCCTCTCCTCCCCCTTCCCCATATGCGGTCCAGCCCAAGGCAGGGACACAGAAGGAGGCGCCACGGTGGTGAGGACACTGCCTGCCGCACGGGGAGCCAGGCTCCCGTCGCCCATGGGAGGAGAGTCCTTAGGCCAGAACCAGGCCCTGGCGGTGGACGTGGGTGCAGTCAGGAGGCTGGGTGGAGGAGGGCCTCCCGGGGGACAGCACAGAAGCCTGTGAGGGTGACGGGGGCGGGAGTGTGCAGGCTGGAGATGGGGATGACGGGGTAGCCAAGAGGAGGCACAGAGGCACCAAGTGGCTTGATTTGGGTGCTCTCAGGCTGGAGTCTGAGAACCGGGAGCCACGGAGCCATCCTGTGGCTTGGTGGAAACTCTGTTTAAAGGAGGCCTGCATGCCACTCAGCTTTGTGACGCCTGCGTGGAGCCCACCTCTGCTTGACAGGCACTTCGGGGGTTAGAAGCATCCACGTGGCGGCCAGACCTCAGAGAAGCCCTGTAGACTAATCCCCCCAGACCCAGCTCATCGGTGGTGGTCCTGCTTCAGAAGACCAGTGCTGCACAGCCCAGGCTCCCGTGGATGCCTCCGTGGACCAGCACCACATACCCAGGACCCCGTGGAAGTGTCCATGGACCTGTATTATAGGACCAGGTCCCTCTGAAAGTCTCTGTGGACCAGCGTCACACAGCCCAGGCCCCCGTGGAAGTGTCCATGGACCAGCGCCGCACAGCCTGGGTCCCCGTGGAAGGGCTCATTGACCAACACCACACAGCCCAGGCCCCCGGGAAAGTGTCCATGGACCAGCATCACAGAGCCGGGTCCCTCTGGAAGTGTCCATGGACCAGAGCCGCACAGCTCAGGCTCTCGTGGAAGTGTCTGTGGAGTCTTTCAGATGCAGTGGAACACACTTGTATATGACACAAGATGAATCTGAAAGTCTCCGGAACACCCTGAGTTAGAGTCTGTGACACTCAGGTGACTGGGAATGCCAGCTTGAGAGCAACACCGCCGTTATGTTCCATTTCTCAGGTTGTGTTCATGTTGTTTTTAAGTTGGAGCGACTTTTCTTTCTGGGGGTCTCAGACACGTGAGCATGGAAGCCCCACGGTCTTCCCCAGGCCACGGCACACACTGCTCCAAGGGGCAGTTCTCACGCTGGGCAGGGAAGGAAGGGACCTGGGCCCCCAAGGACCGAGACCGAATCTCTGAGCAACCACGTGGACGGGCGCTGCCCACCTTCTCCAGAGTTTCACGACAGCAAGAAATTGGTTTCTGGTGTGTGGAGATTCTACCTTCCGGCCGGGTGCAGTGACTCAAGCCTGTAATCCCAGCACCTTGGGAGGCGGAGGTGAGAGGATTGCCTGAGTCCACAGGTTCAAGACCAGCCTGGGCAACTTGGCAAGACATTGTCTCTACAATAAATCAAAAAACTAGATGGGTGTGGTGGTGTGCGTCTATGGTTCCAGCTACTTGGAAGGCTGAGGTGGAAGGATCAAGAGAAACATTTTATACTCATAAAAGGTCAAACATCAGGCCAGGTGTGGTGGCTCACACCTATAATCCCAGCACTATGGGGGGCTGAGGTGAGAGGGTTGCCTGAGCCCGCAGGTTTGAGACCAGCCCGGGCAACTTGGTGAGACCTCATCTCTGCAATAAATCACAAAATTAGTCAGGTGTGGTGGCATGTGCCTGTAGTTCCAGCTACCTGGAAGGCTGAGGCAGAAGAATCGCCAGAGTCCAGTAGGTCGATGCTGGGGTGGCTGTGAGAATGCCCCTGCATACCAGCCTGGGCGACGGAATGAGCCTCCAACTCAAAAGAAAGAAAAAAAATCTTCTTTCCAAAATAATGCTGATACATCTGTGTTCTTAGCTCAAAGGCAGGGCCCTCTGCTTCCCAAACTGACAACACAGCTAAAATAAAACATTTACTACTATCGAGTGTCAGTTAGGATTCGACAATTTTAAACATATTATCTCATTTCAGTCTCACAAGAACCTTGAGATGTAGCTGTTTTTAACCCTCGTTTAGCAATGAGGAACTAGGCAAACAGAGGCATGGGAAGGAGGCAGACCGTGCCCGGGGTCAGCGGTCAAACGGCCGGCCTGGGAAGCGACCCGATTTCGACTCGAGTTGCGTGTTCAGCCGTGAACTCTCAGGCAGGCTCCACTGTTCATCAGAGTTGCAGGGAGTGCTCATGGCGGACGGACGCCGCCCCCTGCTCACAGAAGGCGGCCCCCTCCCTGGTGGACAGCAGCGAGATGGCGTCCACGCGACTGGCGCCCCTCAGCAGCACGAGGGCAGGGGGACCCAGCTCGTCCCCACTGGTTTAGCTCACGGCGCTGCCCACATGTACTCCTCTGTGCTGCCGCCCCGGTGGGTGCAGGTGACGAGGAGACCTGGGCACAGGAGAGCCACGGAGAGTGACGGCGGGGTCCCTGGGTGGCCATGGGAAGAGGGGCCCCTGCCACCCACCCTGGAGCCACCTTAGAAGAAGTCAGCTTCAGGCCGGGCTCGGTGGCTCAGCCTGTTACAATTTGGGAGGCCGAGATGAGTGGATCGTCTGAGCCTGTGGATTCAAGACCTGCCTGGGGAATTTGGTGAGACCTCATCTCTACGATAAATCAGAAATTAGCCAGGCGTGGTAACGGGCGCCTGTAGTTCTGGCCACTTGGAAGGCTGAGGTGGAAGAATCACTGGCGCCCAGCAGGTTGAGGCTGCGGTGGCCGGGAGTATGCCACAGCACTCCAGCCTGGGCAACAGAGTGAGACTCCAACTCAAGAAAAAAAAAAGAAGTCGGCTTCTGTTGTTCTCACCAACCGGCACCGCAGAACCCGTCTGTTTCCGCAGCTTCCCTTCCCTTGAGCCGCAAAGAGCTTTGGAAGGTGTAGGGTCCAGTCTGTGCCCCAGGCCTCCAGGCCAGTAGCTCAGGGCCAAGCCCATGGCCGCTCAGTCTACAGAGCTCCCCAGACGATTCTGATGTAGCCTGATCTTGGTGACGTCCTTCACCACACGATGGACTCGAGCCTTTCCCCAGCGACATCCAGTTGAACATCTTAGGAAAAGGGTTTTCGTTTTCAGCTTGCCTGAGTTAGAAAAAAGGCAAAGCCCATTACTCATTACTGATTTGGACGAGGCTTCACTTATTTCTCCAAAGTTCAGTCCATTTGACTCAGACAATTCAAGACTCCAAGCCGGCGAGGTCCTTCCTTCCTCCACCCATCTGTCCATCTCTCTGTCTCTGTCTCTCTCCATCTGTCTCTGTCTCTGTCTGCCTCTCCTCCTCTCTCTTCTGTCTCTTTCTGTCTCTCCCTCTCTGCCTCTGTGTCTCTCTCTTTCTTTCTTTCTCTCTTTCTTTCTGTATCTCTCCCTGTCTCTCTTTCTCTCTCCTTATCTCTCTGTCTCTCTCCCCCCTCCCTGTCTTTCTCTCTCTCTCCCT
>NW_007253115.1:352676-366837 GCF_000164805.1 Carlito syrichta
TTTTCTTTTTCTCTCTCCTTCTGTCTCTCTCTCCCCAACTCTTGTCTCTCTCTCTATCTGTCTCTCACTCCTCTCATTCTCTCTGTCTTTCTTTCTCTTTCTGTCTCTGCTCTCTCTCTCTCTCTCTCTGCCTATTAGTCTTTTTATTATATCACAGCTGCATAGCCTCCCTCAAGTATTTTACCTTAATTTTATACAAAGGGAACCACACTCCCTTCCCCCGCCAAAACCCCTAGAATTATCTTTTGGTGGTCAGGCCCTTTGGAGTACACTTGGAATTTGTTCCCCTGGATCAAACAGACAACCAAAGTTTCTATCTGGAAGTTTTGAGAACATTGTGTCGTGATTTGTGGAAGAAACATGATTTGTGGCAATCAGGTGACTGGTTCTTCCACCATGACAACTCACCTGCCCACACCGTGCTGAGTGTTCAGCAGGTTTTGGCCAAAAATGGCATCACCCCGAGCCTCACCCTTCTCTATTCACCTGATCTCATCCTTGTGACTTTTTCCCCCTGCATAAGAAAGTCCTTGCTGATGTGGAAGAGGTGAAAACAAACAAACAAAAACAGTAGAAGCAGTAAAAGGCATAAAAACGGACGAGTTCAAACACTGTTTTGAGCAGTGGACAAAGTATCTCGATACGTGTCTTGCATCAGAAGGAGAGGACTTTGAAGGGGACTGGAGTTTAAACGTGTGAGAATAAAGAATTTTAATAGCCGAACTGTGGGGTTTGGGGGCTCCCCCCACAAGCGTAGCTTTTGCCTTGTGCAATTCCTTGGAAATAGCAGGGTGACTGCAGTACAAGATGGCAGCTGCCGCTTGGGAGTGTGACGCCCTGGGGACCGTGACGGACCTTTCCGTCTTGTGGGAGGGGAGACGTTAAGCGACCTTCAGATGTGCTTGGGTCTCCACCAGCCATCGTGGCCGATACAAAGAGACTGTGCGTCTTGCACCCTTCTCTCCCTTACTTGACTGTTTTCTGACTAAGATTGAGCGTTGAAACTCAACGCAGTGACGAGTGTGACTTGTCATCAAATGGCCTGGGTGTTTACAGCAGCACGGCTTTTTCCAGGGTTCGGGGGGTGTTGGAGGAAACACTCTGACCTGTCCAGACCCGCTGAGAGCCAGTTGGGCAGTGGGACTGTTCACGTATCGTTGAGTTCTTGCTTTTCTTGGGTCTTGGCATGAGTCCAACCCTGTCATCCTTGCATTAACCCTTGGAGGTAAGCCCTGTGTTCATCCTTGTTAATGGCGAGGACGTTAAGGTGTGGAAGCAGTGGACACGCCCGAGGTCGCAGGTCACAGCAGGCAGGTGGCGGCGTGGCGGCCTGAACCCGTGTCTCCTGGCTCTAGGCTGTGCCTTTCGCCATCCCAGACGCGAACCATTTTCACAGGTGAGTCTTCATTCCATGCGATTTCCCGCATCCTTCTAGGGGTGTATTCGTTTCGTTGCTTTGTCACAATTCTCACCTACTTGGGAATGTAAAACAACCTGTGGGCCGGGCTCGGTGGCTCAGCCTGTCACCCCAGCATTTTGGGAGGCCGAGGTGAGTGGATTGTCTGAGGCTACAGGTTCGAGACCAGCCTAGGCAACTTGGCAAGACCTCATCTCTACAACAAATAAAAAAAATCAGCAGGGCGTGGTAGTGCACGCCTGTGGTTCCAGCTACTTGGAAGGCTGAGGCGGAAGGATCGCCGGAGCCCAGCAGGTTGACGCTGGAATGACTGTGAGCGTGCCACTGCACGCCGGCTTGGGCAACAGAGTGAGACTCCAACTCAGAAAAAAAAAGAAAAAGAAAAAGACAAACCTGCTCCAATTATCTCACAGCCTCCGTGGGGCGAAGTCCTGGCTCGGTCTTGCTGGTCCCCTCCTCAGGGTCTCTCAAAGCTGCAGCTGGGGCTCATCTGAGGGTCCACGTACCCATCCAAGCGCATGGTTGATGGCGGAACACACACCTGAGCTGTAGACACCTCCTTCCCACTCAGTGAAGCCCAAACCTCTTTCACAAGGCTTCCAGCTGATGAAGTCAGAGTGGCCAAGGATAATCTGCCTTGTAATGAACTTTTCAACTTATGAGACCTTAACTAAACCTGCAAAAATCCCTTCACTTTCACCTGTAAGTAACCGAACGTGGATATCACACCTGGGGCAGAGATTGCCGGCTGCCTTAGAATTCTGCCCAGATCATGGCTCCAGGGATGTGTCTGACCCCCTCTGCCATGAGTGAGGGAGACAGACAAGCATGGTCACACCCGACAAGGCGATGACGCTTCCACTGGGACCTCACACCTTAGCTTCAACTTATACAAGTACCAGGACTTTAAAAAAGTTTTATACATGAAATTTTTCTTCTTTAACTTTTTCCTAGAACTCTTTTTACACTGAAGGAAGTTTCAAAGACTTTTGGAATTGTTTTGTAATTTACTTTGCTGATGAATTTCCTGGGCATTTCCTAAAACCACTCAATCACTTTTGTCCCGTGCTCACCTGTTGAGTAAAAATCGAACTCCTTGGTGTGACAAATCGAAATCCCTTTCACACGAACCAGACACACCCCGCTGTCCCGGTCTCTTGCTACTCACTTCGCCCAGCATTTTGCTCACTTGTGGGCCTGTGCTGTGCACACATGTTCTCACTCCCCTGTATCCTGTCCCGTGCACACCACGCTCACGGGCCCCTGTGGCCCGCCCTGTGAACTTGCTGGTCTGGGCAGGAGTGGGGCTTGACTGACTCATGCACAGGTTGAACTCGAGCCGTGGCCTCCCCGACTCTGGACCAGCCCGTCCTTTTTCCAGGTCCGACTGTTTCTCCGGCCTCCCAGGAGAGGGGCACCGCCCGCCTCTTTCCACGTTCAGCCTGATGGGCATGCAGTGGGCGAATGTGGATGGGCAGCCGCTTGGAGAACCTGCTTGAGGATTCTTTCTCCTCAAGAAGGACCCGTCCTCCCTCCCGCCCCTTCCTGCCCCGGCTGCCCGCCGCCCCTGTGCCTTCTGACGAGGTCATTTCTTGGAGCGAGCCCCTGGAGATTTTGCCCTGGTAACCGACTCTGGCGGCCGGGGCTTCTCGTGCCTGTTTCTGAATGTCTCCTGCCCTCTGGTGGCGAAGCCAGGGCACCTGCCCCTTCGTCCTGGGAACCGAAGCAGAACATTTCATGACCTGGCCAGGAGGCAGCTCTCTCCCTTCCTTCTTCCCCGGGGTGTGCGTGGTGGGCGCCCATCCTCGGGGTCTTCTCGCCAGACCTTCAGGGTCGAGAGGCTCCTGGCCGAGGAACACAAGAAACACTGTCCTGTTCCCCGACGGCTCAGGTGAAAACGGGTGAGGAGATGGGGTCCAGATCCAAGAGGAGCCATTGTGGAAGAGCCGGGCAGGGTCTGAAGGACACACACACACATGCACACACACACACGGCCACGTGGGCTCGGGTCACCATCACCTGACGCATCAGCTGAAACGTCCACACCTTTGGACAGGGGTGCGTGTTTATATTTCACTGGGGAGAGGATGTTTGCTTCTGTGCTCTGCATTAAGATGGCTCACTGACAAACACATGCAAACTTTTGTTTGAAAAAAATACAAAATACACTAACGACAGCCCTCGCCATCCCTGGAAACTTGTTGAGAATGTGTATGCGTGTGTGTCTGTGGGTCTGTTCCTATATAGACATGAAAGTGCTCCACCATGGCCCATTTGATGCTAGGAGAGTGCGGCCACCGCAGAGTCGGGCCCAGGGTCTGGGAGGCTGGCCAGCCTCCATAGAGTAGGGAGTCCAGGGCTTTACGCCGGTCTTTTTGGACAGAAATGAAGCTCCTTGAGATCTGTTGCTAGAAAAACATACACACCTCCATAAGACTGGACCGAAGGGTGCTCCAGATTCAGTGCGGCAAGATGACCACCGGGGTCCACTCGCCAGGGCAGAGCCTCGGAGAACGTGAGCGGGAGCCGGAACGTAAAGTGCCGAGTGTGAGAACAGGGGCTGTCACCGGAATGGGGGGCGAGGGGGAGGGGGGCGTGTGGCAAAGCATATGTAACATCTTATTTTGAGAGGAAAACATCCTTTGGCTTAGAGGAGGCGTTACGTCGTCGCCTTTACAATAAAACTTTGTAACCATCGGCAGAAAGATTTTTAAAAATACCCTTTCTTTCTTTTTAATATTCTTTTAAAAAATTATTTTTTTAAATTTCTTTATTTTAAAGATGCAGGGTACAATTCAGGGTTAGGTATACAAATGTTCATGATGCAGGTACCCTTGCTGATGAGGTGTGACCCCCCCCCATCGGTTTCCCACTACTGCCAATCCTTTCCTCGCAGTATCACAATAATTGTTCGAGGTTCACTTATGAGTGAGAACGTGTGGTCCTCTGTTCTTTGTTTCTCTGATAGACCCCTCTGTTTAGTGTTATTACCTGTTTGTTTTGAAATAATTTCACACTAACACAAAATTGCAAAACACTACAAAGAATTCCCATACGCCCTTTACCCAAGTGTGACTGTCTTATTTAGCCACAGGCCCATTTTCAAAATCAAGACAGTAGCGGCGATACAAGACCCACCTGCAACACTCCCCCCCTTTCACCTTGCAGGGAAGTGGCAATCTCCGGTTCTGGGTCAGTCTTTGGGTTCATTTTGGCACAAATGAGGATGTGTGTATATTTCATTTCTCTTTCTCTGTCTTTCTCTTTCATGAGAGGTGGTGCATAGTAGATGCTCTTCTTACTTTTGAAAAACTTTTGTATACTGGAAAACAGTCTAATCTGCTTCCTGGAAATCTCCTGATTTCTCTCTTGTAGCGCTGCGGAGGGCCCAGTTTGTTTAATCCTGCCTACGTTGAATGTTTGCACTGTCTCTGATATTATGCAAACAGTGTCACCGTCAATTACCCTGTGCACACGTGTGTCTGTGGGATTGGAGGCGTCTCTCCTGGGAAAGTTCCCAGAGCTGGAATTGCCTCGTTGAAAGTGGTTTTGGCTGGGCGCAGTGGCGCAAGCCTGTCATCCCAGCACTTTGGGAGGCCGAGGCGAGGGGATTGACTGAGTCCAGGCGTTCAAGACCAGCCTGAGCAAACTGGCAGGACCTCGTCTCTACAGTAAATTTAAAAAAATAGCTGTGTGTGGTGGCACACACCTGTGGAGGCGGAGGCAGAAGGATCACCTGAGCCCAGCCGGCCAAGGTTGCGGTGGCCATGAGCATGCCACTGTGCTCCAGCCTGGGTGACAGAGTGAGACTTCAGCTCAAAAAGAAAAAAAAAGAAAACCAGAAAGGTGGTTTTCTCAGGGGTCAGCCCATCTCTCTCTAAGAAGCTCGCGCCAGTTTGCCTTTGCACCTGGGCCATCTGAGCGCGCAGGCTTCCCTGCCACTGTGCTGCCATGTCTGCAAGGTGCTGTCCATCTGACGGGTGAAGCAGCCCCAGGAGGCTTTAGTTTGCATTTCCAAAGTTATGGATGAGGTTGGGCACCTTTTGCTATCTCAGCAGGTCATCTTATAGCTCTTTTTGTGAATTGTTCTTGTTCATTCTCCTGCTCTAATGTTTTAAAATCACCTTTCCCTCAACTTTACGAGTTATTTATATATTAGCCACATTTGTACTTTATCTATAAAAAGAACAACGTTGCAAACATTTCTTCAAAGTCTGTCAGTTGTCTTTGACTTTGTTTGTGGGTTTTTTGGGTCATGCAGAAAAATCTTTATTTTATGTAGTCAGTTACCCATCTTTTTTTTTATCGCCCCTGCGTTTTGAATCATAGCCAGGAAATCTTTCCCTACACCGAGGTTAAAGAGGAATTAATCCATGTTCTCTTCCAATTTTTTTTTATTTTACGTTTATATCTGTTGTATGGAGTTTATGGTTGTATATGGTGCGAGGTATCTAAACTTATTTTATTCCAAATAGGTATCCAATTGTCCCAGTAAGTTTATGATGCCACTTCTATTATACACAAAATTTCCATATGTTCTTGGGTCTATTTCTGAGCTTTCTGATCTGTTCTTCTGGTCTACTTGCCTGTTCTTGCACCAGTACCACACTGTTTTAATTATGATGACTTTATAGTATGTTCTAGTATCTGATAGAGCTAGTCCTCCTAGCTTTTCTTTTTTTAATGCTTTTTCAGCTATTCTTGAGTGTTTTTAATATCAACTTGTCTCCCTTCATTTAGAACAACTTATGTTTTCAATGGAATTATGTTACATTTATACATTAGCTTAGAAAGAAAGAGCAATTTATGATATTGAGTCATGCTGGGAGTATCTTTCCATTTGTCAAGTCTACTTTTATATCCCTTATGAATATCTCCTCATTTTTTGCATATTTCCCTTTAATTTTATCCCATTTAATTTTATGCTTTTTGTTGCTATTGCAAATGAAGACTTTTTCTAAATAGTTATTATATGTGTATATAAAATAACTTATCTGTGTAATGTTTCCATCCTGCCAATATTACAACTTGTGCTATTATTTGAGTGAATGACTTTTCTTGACTTGAAACAGAAATAAATTTTTATCATGTGGAGCCTTTGCGATGTGATTTATATGTGATGGGGGTTAGCCAATTCTGATGAACACACAGTAGACGATTTTATTACCGTCTTAAACAAAAAATAATGAGACCAGAGAGACTGACACATTTCCCCGAGGCCACAGAGCAAGAAACAGACAAAGCTGGCCCTTAGACCAGTGTTGGGAGCCACTGCATGACACTCACTCCCCGAGTCGCGGTTCCCTGCACTTCTGTGAGCTGCCACGTGGAGAAGAAGACCATTCGCTCCTCGCCCTCCTGTCTGTCACCTGCAGTTCTGAAACTCGCTGTCAGGGAGCTGAGGGGGAGTGGAAGGGGCGGACGGATGAGTCACACCCTGGGGTGGACCAGCAGGCCACGCAGGATGAAGGGTGGGAGGACCTTGCAGCACCGGATGGACACAGGGGCAAGACAAGGCTCAGCAGCTTTAGAACCAGTACAACTCAAGTCGTGGTCCATCTTGTACCTCTCAGTGTGCCACTGACGCCAGAGGCCGTTGTCTCTGTTCAAAGCTCCCAACTGCTAGAAGTGGGGGTTCTGGGGGACACCCCCACCTCTAGACTAGGTTGTCCAAAACAACAAGGACACTTGGAGAACAGTAGAGGGAAGCAACTTTTTCAATAAAGCTCGTGCAAGAATGGGTGTCCCTCGGATGGGCAGCCTTGCCGAAGCAGTTTCAGCCAGAGTATCGAAGCCCTAAAATGCAAGTTCCTCCCCTGTCTCCCTAGAGGCTGGGCACTTCCAGAGGTTGCATCACTTTCCTGGACGTCGCTGACATGCCGTACATTGACTGGGTTGCCTGCCTCGCTCATTTGCATGTCCTATTTGCCAGTTGGCTTACAAGATTTTATTCTCATTGGTCCCCATCTGAGTTTAAATGAAAAAGCCCACTGAAGCAAAAGCTCGCAGAAAGAGAACAAGAAACAGCAAGTTACATGCAGCTTGCAAAAAGCAGTTACGTGCAGCTGTGGCTTCCTGTGGAAATAAGTCATTCTTCAAATATATGGTCTTCGCAGCAAGTTGGATGGATCTGGAGTCGATCATACTCAGTGATCTATCACAGAAGCAAAGAACAGATTGCCATATGTTCTCATTCATTAGCGGATCTTGAACAATTATAATACTGTAAGAAAGCATTTGGTAGTAATGGGAAACTGTCGGGGGCAGTGGGGTGGGATTGGCAGTTGAGAGAAACTGCTAGGGGAGGGAGGGGTACACCTCATCAACAAGGGTACCTGCATGATCAATGTTTGTATGCCTAACCCTGAATTGTATCCCACATCTTTAATAAAATAATAATAATAATAATAATAAAAGAAAATAAGTCATTCTTTCTTACGCAATGGATCCACATTTGTGTCGGAGGCAGGCAGCTTCTTCCATTGGCCTCTGTTTTCTTTCCGCTCAGCCCTGTGCCTTGGACACGTCTTCATCCTACAGCATCGAGATCACATACTTACCTTCTGTTGTGTGAACCCCTCAGGGCGGAGGCAATCATTTGATTTGGGATTCCAGATTCTGGTTCCATGTCTAGCCCTCACAGGCACTTCATGTGTGTTTGTTGAGTGACTGAGAGAGTGAATACTGTTTTCCCGCCTCTTTCGATTTCATAGTGTTTGCTCATCTCTTCCTTGGAATATCGTCTTCTTCCGTGCGTGGGGAAAGATTTTCTTTTGCCCTCAAGATCATCACCATCAGGAATTGTGAGCAATCATGGACTCTTCAGACTCTGAAGAGAAGACTCAAATTCGTGATCTGAGATTTTTTTGGAGAGAATAATTGATGGATGTGTTTTTCTTTGCCACATATTTTTTTTCCTGCTTGGAATGGATTGGGGTAAATAATCCTTAGTCTTTTATAAAATGCAGCCTGAAAATTTTCTTTGGAAATCTGTCCCCACCATCTCTTTCTTTCTTTCTTTCTTTCTTTCTTTCTTTCTTTCTTTCTTTCTTTCTTTCTTTCTTTCTTTCTTTCTTTCTTTCTCTCTCTCTCTCTCTCTCTCTCTCTCTCTCTCTCTTTCTTTCTTTCCTTCTTTTGTGAGTTGGGGTCTCACTCTGCTGCCAAGGCTGGAGTGCATTGGTATACTCAAGTCCACCCCAGCGTCAACCTGCTAGACTCAGGTGATCCTTCCACCTCAGCTTTCCAAGTAGCTGGAACTACAGGTGCACACTACCATGCCTGGCTAATTTTTGATTTATTGTAGAGACGAGGTCTCTCCAAGTTGCCCAGGCTGTTCTCGAACCCATGGGCTCAGGTGATCCCCTCACCTTAGCCTCCCAAAGTACTGGGATGACAGGCTGAGCCACCGCACCTGGCTTGACCCTGCCATTCCTAAAAGGCATCACTTTCTGTCAAAAACCCAATCCAGTTCTGACAACAAGTACTTCATGTGTATCACGCATCTTCTCCACACCAGTTTTCTTGATGTGTGGCAGTCACGAGCAGTTGTTCCTTGAGTTCTTGCATTGGGGCACTCTTGGCAGCATATTCTACACAGTTTGTTTATGGAGCAGATATTAGTTTCCCATTTTATGGATGAGGAAACTGAGGCAAAGGGGTGAGATAGTTGCCCGTGGTCCCTTAGACACAGAGTGTGTGCTCTGAACCTGCAACAGGCCAGCGCCACAGTGTCACCTCACCCTGTGCCCAGGGTGCCTGGCACTGTGTGGCCATTTCATCCACTTTAGCTCACTTGCTTTGGAAAGTGTATGCAAATTGTCCCTGGGTCTTGCCAAATCATATATAGGGGTTCTCAACACGTTAGGATACAGGTGCATCTTTTAAAATTTTTAAAAATTAAATTTATCCGGGAAATACACATGTGACTGTGATACCAGCAGATGTGACTGGAGCTTGGGGGGGCAACGCCCGCATGGCCCCTCTGTCTCTCTTCCTCACCGGGCTTCCAGGCGGATGTCGTGAGGTTGATGAATGCGGCAAAGCTGGCCGCGGTGTGACCTGTGTGCCTTGTACCAGCCCTGGTTGACAGAGCATTCACGTATGGCTGTTAATAATAAATACGTCAAGCAGAGCGGATGCTGGCAAGGGGCAGAGGAAGGGCAACGCTTGTGCACTGCTGATGGGATGGCAGCTGGCTCAGTCCCTCCGGGGAGCAGTTTGGAGGCTGATCACAGAACTCAGAATAGATTGGGCCAACCCAGCTGTCCCACACCTGGGCAACTAGCTCGGATAATATGTGTCAAGGTCCCGCATTGACTCTCTGTCGCGTGAACCCCTGACAGCAGAGACAATCATTTGCTTTTGGATTCCAGATTCTAGTACCATGCCTAGCACACACAGGCGCTTTATGTGTGTGTGCTCAGTGAAGCATCAATAGTTCTACCACAAAGATGCCTGATCTTGTGTGCTGACCAAAGCACACCATTCACAGCAGCAGAGACACGGAACCCACCCGGGTGTCCATCCGCAGTGGACTGGATGAAGAAATGGGGGCACGCACTCCATGGAGTACTACACAGTCATAACAAAGAGGAAAGCACGTCCTTCGCAGCAGCATGGGCTCAGCACGAGGCCAGGTTCGACGTGAATATCACAGGAGCAGAAACCAAATGCCACCTGCTGTCATGTGTGAGTGGGAGCTCACCACCGAGCACACACGGGAACAAAGGTGAGGTCAACAGACTCGGGGGGGCCCCAAAAGGGGGAGGGGGTGGGGACTGAAAAATGACTTATCGGGTGCCATGTTCACCCTTTGGTTGATGGGCTTCACGGAAGCCCAAACCTCACAATATACTCGTGCACTGACCTGCACGCAGACGGCCGAATCTAAAATAAACACGAAATGAGGCATTCATCGCACTGACTGCTCCAGCCTCCTCTCCCAAGGGCCATGGTTGATGAGGCGGGTTGTCACTGAGTTTTCCCTCAGCACCAGGACAGTCCCAGCTCAGCGTTGCACCACAACTGCCTGGGGTGTCTGACAACTTCCTCCACCGGACGCCCCCCGGTCCCTGAGAGGCTAAGATATTCCCCCAGGTCACAGCAGGTGGGGTTTTGGGGGGACACCATGGCACCCGTCAACCCCAAGGAAATAATAGCTTTTTATTACCAAGACCATCTGTCCTTCATGCAAATAAACCCCAGGAGACTACCAAACTTCCTGCGGAGGTCTAAATTTACTGAACGCGTGCTTAGAAAATGTGTCTGGAAAGTTACCATTCTAGCTATTATTCCCCCAAACCTATGTCAAACCCAGAGGGAGTTGGAAAAAGAAGAATACAAGGAAAGCAAAGAGAAAAAATAATTACCTACATTAAATTTATTCCTCGAGTCCTCCCAGGACTCTTGACACATTATCTTTTTTCATTAATAAGTATCTTTTATTCTATTGATTCGAGGTTATGAAAACAGATATTCATGGCAGAGCTATTAGAAAATAAGAAATCTATTTTAAATGTTTAGTAGTTCACAGTCCCTTACTGGAAGACGCTCGCTGCTAACATGTTGGTATGTTTTCTTTACCTAGACAGAAGGTTGATAAATAGATGAGAGATGAGACAACGGTTACGGACACACACGTGTATCGTTTATTTCCACTGACTGGGGCTCATCACACGAACGCCCTTCAGCCCCCTTAAGACTTGCCCGGGACCTTTTAAGAAGCTTTGCGACGTCTGTCGCGTGGCTGTTTGCTGTTCTAGTTAATGATCTGCCAGTGCTGGGCGTGTTGACGCTTTTACCGAGAGGAATGCCAGATTGCGCCCCAAATCCCGAGAAAGAGGAGAAAGTACATCGTGAACCGCACAGCAACAGGGGGAGGTTTTCTAGAGACACCGAGCGATTGCCTCTTCCCAAGGAAAGTCTGAAACCAAAAAAGTACAGGAGAAGGAGCTCTTGTGTGCAAAAGGTCCCAGAACCCAGATGCTCATCTGAGCTCGCCAAGCACTTCACATCTGAGGGAGTCTGTCTGTGCGGGGACCCCTCAGCTGCCTAGGGACAGGAGGGGACAATGGGACATTCTGTCAGACTTATTGCTGCTGTTTCATCTTCTTGCAGCAAGCCGCAAGTATCACAATTATAACTTCTCAAGCCGCGTGTTGGTGGCTCCCAGCGGTTATGAGCTGACAGGTGGAAGGATGAAGGGAAGGAAGACTGGAGAGAAGATCAAGGGACATTTTCTGAACCTGAAAATTGGCCCCGTGGTTTCATCTTCAGGTGTGCAAATGATTTACCTTTCTTTGTTACTGTGCAAAGTCAGCACCTGCTTTGAAATATATTTACCCAGAGAAAAACAGTGACCCATTTTGTAGCCAAAACTCCATGCATAAGAAGTAATTAGATGAGTCCTAAAAGATTGGGGGTGTATCAAGAGAAAGAGATACTCCACGTTAGTGTTCTGTAAGGTGGAGTGTGAGAGCTTTCGTAGCACAGAATTAAATTAAGTCTTTGTCTATCACGCCTATCGAGTTGGAAAGGATTGAACACGTGGGGGCAAAGCTGTGGAGAACTGGGGATGCCCCCAGTGTCAGGAAAGTTCAGAGCATTGTGCAAAGTCTTGTCAAGCTGAAGGTGGACATGCCGCCCGCCCCCCACCAGGGAAAATTTCTAGGGAAAGTTACCTGTGTGTACTGAAGTCTCCCACAAGGGCATTGCTGCAGCATTAAGATATACAAGTCCTAGAGACCACCCAATGTTCAATGACAACAGAACAGGACGACACATTCTGGAATAGTCACTCAGTGGGATACTATGTAGCAGTGAAAATAGAGAAATGAAAGTTATGTGTATCGACATCGATAAACCTCAAAAACAGAATGGCGAGAAACAGGAAGGTATAAAAGGACATCAGCGAACGGTACCGTTCATGGGACATTTGGAACACAGGACAAGACTCTGCAATATCTGTAGACGTCTGTGGAGCATAAGATACAGCAACGCCATGGGGAGATAAATGTCAGACTCAAAAGAGTGTTTGCTCCTGGAGAGAGAGAGAGGGAGGGAGGGAGGGATCTGGCCACAGAGGTGGCACTCACAAAGCTCAGACTTGGTCTTTAACATTTTACTTCTTCTGACATAACAGCGAGAGAACGTCCACCTGTCACAAGGCAGGATGGCAAGCACGTGGTAACTTCTAGTTTGTTCTAGCTACTTTGCTCTAGACTTGAGGTATTTCCTGGAAGGCAAGATTTCCAGGGTGGCTAAGCGGTGGCAGGATCAGAGCAGGGCTGCCGGTGGTCCGGCCCGAGCCCGTGCCAGCTGCCCCCGGGTTCAGGCCACCTGTCTCCTGAGGTGTGTCTGATTCTCCCCTGTACTCTGTGAGCATCCCCTGTGGGGCATCTACCTCACAGCCTCTGCTCTGAGGTCGGCACCGGCCTGGCTCTTGCCTCTTCCTTCCCCTGATGGATTCGGATTCCTGAAGGCTCCACGGCCGTCAGCCAGAAGAGGGCTGAGCCACAGTTGACCTTGAGGTAAATGAGCAGTGGTGTGGACACGGAGGCTATAATCCTGCCTCGAAGAATGAACAAAGGAGCTAGGGACTGATCGCTGGAGGAGAAAAGGCAGCAGACCCGAGGGGACATCTCATCAAGGACATGGGGGTGGGAGTGGAAGGATAGGATCTGAGGACCCAGAGGTCTTGAGTGTGGGGACATCCTAGGACTTGGCGGGGGAGACAGATCTCAAGTGTGGGAACATTCTAGGATGTGGGGGTGGGGAAGGACCAGGTCTGAGGTCCCAGAGGTCTGGAGTGTGGGGACTTCCTAGCACTTGTGAGTAGGAAAGACAGGATCTGAGGACCCGGAGGTCTTGAGTGTGGGGACACTCGAGCACTTTCCGTGGTCCAGGCACGTGTGTGATGCGGGCACCACTCTCTCTGTCCTCCCCCTCATTACTGTGCCGATGTCCACTTTACACAGCAGGCAGTGGCAGCTCGAGGTTTTATTAGCCACTTGCCTGTTGGGGCTCTAACCTGGAAGCTGACTGCAGAGTCCACGCTGTTACCCTGAGCTCCACCACCAAGGGGACGTTGGGAAAGCGAGGGAACAGGCACGCATGCTCAAACATGTGTTGCTTTCGACATAAGGAGAGATAAACGATGCCAGAACCTGAAGGTCCACCTTCACCGAGGCTCGGGAAAGAGGGGCTCTGGGGATGGGTGTGCAGGACGGGGTGGGGGTGCCTGCTTGTCACAGTCAGAGGGGGTGTGTGTCCTGCAGAGAATTCAACCCAAGATGCAATAGACTCAGAGTCAGCCTGCCCTCTCAGCCTCGCCCCGTGCCAACGTTCCTAGACGGCAGAGACAACTTCTTGTTTGTGTCAGCTGTACGGCTGCTGTGGCCACCACGTGCTTTTAAGCTGCTTATCTCGTGATCATCGTTTTGTCCATGAAGCGAATTCAGAGAATGTTTGGCTGGGCATCTGATCCCCGACACCCACACTCGGCTCCATGATGCCTCAGGGGAGAGCAGGGCTGGGGGGTTTTCTAACCAGGGAGGACTTGGCCAAATTGGTGGTCCAAGAGGAAAGAGCCCGTGGAAGAGGAGTGTTGGGAGCCAACATCTATAGCTACATGGCTGAGGCCTGTAAAGGCCCATCTGGAAGATCGCCTCTGACATAGGATATCACTTATACCTATAATATTGGCACGTGATTAGTGACCAGTGTGCATACATGGCAGGAAAATTT
>NW_007253115.1:366877-368114 GCF_000164805.1 Carlito syrichta
TCCTTTGATTAGTATACCGAAATTTTCCCCAACGATGCTGTTTTTGCTTCTAATATGACAATAGGAAATTTTACACATAGCCATGTATTAACGTACTAGGAAAAAAGATTTAAGTTTTGGGTTAAAGTCCAATCACTAGATCATATAAAAATTAAAGTTTAGGTTTATGAAACTCATATATGTCATGGTAAGGAATGAGATTTGAATTAATTGTTATAGAATTACAGGGCACTATGTTGAGTCATAATAGGTTAATGGAATAAATAAAAATTAAGTCATTTAAGTAAACTTATAGATTATAGTGTTAAGTTGATAATATCAACCGTTAAAAAATATTAAGAGTCAGTGAACTTGGATTGAACCTAGAGTTAACTCAGAAAAGTTTTTGTATTAATCAGGGTTTAGAACAAAGAGTATAATATGAATGATTTATTGAACACTATGGAAGACATTTTTGAACAATTGAAATTGTGCACCTGTGACCTTGATGTGAGTTTTGTGAAGCACGTCAGGCATCATGGAGTTTGAATTGTTTGCTCGAAACTTGCAAGTCTCGTGATGGTCTTGTGATGCATGGAATTAAAGCACGGAACTTGTACGCCCCTAGCAAGTGATTATCACACTGCTGGAGGGTATAGAAAATGGTATATAAGTTGGAAAAGGTTTGAATAAAATTGGCTTCAGTCCTGATCAGACTGTTCCCAGAAGAACTGCCTCTGAGTGGTCTCTTCTTGTTGCTTCCTGATTCTCCGGTGCGGGTCCTAACCTTCCCTCAAAAGATCGGAGCCGGTCTCCGACAACAAAATCTAACTCTAAATGGATCAAGGACCTACGCGTAAAACCTCAAAGTATAAGAATCTTAGAAAACGCAGGGGACATCCTTATGAAAATTGGAACTGGCAACCAATTCCTGATCAGAACCCTAAGTGCCCATACCTTAAGAAATAAGATAGACAAGTGAGACCTCATCAAACTGATGAGCTTCTGCAAAGCTAAAGAAAACATCGAGAAAGCAGGGAGACAGCCCACAGAATGGGAAAAAATATTTGCCAACTCAATTTCTGACAAAGGCCTAACATCTAGGATCTACAAGGAACTCAAATGTGTCGAAAGAAAAAGAAAATAAACAGCCCCATTAAAAAGGGGGAAAAAGACATGAATAGACACTTCTCAATAGAAGATATACGGGCAGCAACAGACACATGAAAAAGTGCTCAGCTCACTTATCATCAGAGAA
>NW_007253115.1:368134-397938 GCF_000164805.1 Carlito syrichta
CCCAGAAGAGCTGCCTCCGAGTGGTCTTCTCGCCGTCTCCTGATTCTCCGGTGCGGGTCCTAACCCAACCTTGGTCAGTGCTGGTCACCGACAGAGGAGGGATGGGAGGGAAGTGGCGGAGCATCATCCATGCGTCAAAGGCTTGCGGGTGTATGTGGTTGGGGCTCCCTTTGGCCCTCACCCCTCGGCAGCCCTGCGGCCTGACCCACGGGACAATGACACGTGCCATGCAGACACTTGCGGAGTACTTGCACCCAGGCTCTTGGGACCCCTGCCGTCCCTGCCGCATGAGCACACCTGGCCTGGACTTGAGTCTCGCACAACCCGTGGGCCCGCCCCCTGGCTGACATCAGGCCGATAGCCAGACCTGTGGACACTGCCAGCCCGGCCGTCCCGTTCCAGATACGCCTCCACCTGGTCCCTGAAGTGAGTGAGGAGAGCTGAGCACAGCCACGCCCGGCCCCCGTGAGCAGAACCACCACTCACCTCCAGACTCCTGAGCACAGACACACGGTCACTGTGCCAGCCACTAGGTTTTGGGGCGGTTTGTGACAAGCCAGATCTGATGGCCACACGTTTCTTGAGTGCGTGAAAATGGCGGAGGAGGCAAAGGTGGGAGGGACAGATCGACCCTGCATAGGAGGCCACTTTCACGGGTCTGTGCTTGGAAGCCCCACGTGCACGCCTCACCACCCGCCCAGGGCCGGGAGGAGGAATGGGCTCAGGACGAGTCCACCTTAGTTCTAATCCTGGCTCTGCGCTTCACCAGTTGGGGGGTCCTGGGCACACGGTGCCATCGTCCCTGCAACACCCACCTTGGGAAGGTGTTGGCGAGATGAAGCGAGGCCCACGCCACGGGTCCAGCTCATGACATGCCCCTCCCGAAGGCTGGAAGCCAGCGGCTGGGTGAGGAGGCAGCCGGAACGTGGGACAAAGTGCTGGGGACGTCGAGGGCATGTGCACAACTAATGTCCAACTCCCTGAGAGCACGGGAAGGGGAGCAGGCTGTCTTCAGAGAGTCCATGCTAGGGCAGCTGGAATTTGAGGAAGAGAAAATAAATGAGGGTGGACCATGAAGGCGATTGTGGAGGAATCTGTAAGAAAAGAAGCAGTGGATGCGTAGCAACGATAATCCAGCTGAGGTTAAAGAGAAGACGCGAGGGAGGACACGGCACCACTCTGATTTCCCCCGACGGCGCTCGGTAGCTCAAGGGCAGGATTGGGAGGGACAGGCAGGGGGATTGTCAGATGCCAGTGGGCACACCAGGTGGGCGAAGAAATGGCTCCAGGAACTGGCGCGGCATCCAGAAGTAGTTGGCCATGGGCTGGGTTGAATGGAGGCAGCGGACCACCCAGAAATGGACCTTTGGAGAGAGCAGAGGGCATCATGGGCAGAGAGCAGGCTCGGGAGACCCAGCCGGAAGCAGGAAACTGCCACTGCCTCAGCGGGGGGCGTTGTGTTCATCTGGTGATGCCCTTTGATGTCCAGAGACAGGTGGCTTATCGTGCCAGGATTTTGTGTTGGTTTCTTTGAGAGCCTTATTTTCTGAACTCCTCTCAGGGACACTGAGCAACTCACAAGGAAAGCCGTAGGAGGGCGACGTTGCAGCAGGGAGGGTCATGGCAAGGCTCATCCATCACCATGGGCGAGCACCATCGTCTTCCTTTGTGAAGCTTCCCGGTGCTCAGCTGTGCCTCGGGGGCTGTCATGCCAGCCATTGCCCCACAACTGTCTCCCAAGTGTGCTTGTGCCCTGGGACCCTGCCTCTGCCCCCTGGGGCCTGAGAGCCAGTCCACACCCTTTGTCCGCCAAGGCCTCCCGGATGCCTCCACCCCCGGGGGGCTCTTCCTCCTCAGAACTGTCAGACCCCTCCCTGCCCCTTGCATGCATGGTCCTCATGCAGGTCTTCTGAAAAGCTAAGAGCCAGCACCTGTGGACGCCAGGTGAGGTCTCCCAGAACACACAGCCGATTGCTCTTCTTGCTGATGAGAAAACAGGAACCCAGAGGGACCCGGCAAATGGCAGGACCCAGACCCGACACCAACCCACCCTGGCCTATGTCCAGGTAGTGCCTCACAATGTCGCAATATCCCATGGACATCCTGATGAGGAATCAGGTGGCCTTAGGACTTAGGACAGAGGCTCGTCTGAACCCCCAGCACATGCATGTCGACGGGATGCTTTACCCAACAAGTGAGTGGTGAGCTGGGAGCAGATCCATGTGTGGAGTCGGCTCCACAGTGTGGAAAATCGTTGACACATTTCAAACCCTCAGATGTAGGACGTTCCCTAAAAAGAGTCACAAATTCTCCATGATCACACAAGAAGCTCGGGAATCTACATCTGATTTATTACAAACAAAGCCATGTTGGTCACTCTTGACTTTGCTCCCTTAATTCACCGCTGAGGGCGGTGATGGGTGGGATTTGTATGGACCAGTTCTGGCCAGTGTGGTCATTTGGACACGGACACACACAGCGAGAGTGTCGTGTGAACAAGAAGAGGGATTGGGATGATGGTTTCCAAGCCAAGGAAGGCCGAGAGGGTCAGCAAGTCACCAGCAGCCAGAGGGAGGCATGGGACAGTTTCCTCTATGGCCCTCGAAAGGAGCCACACCTGCCAACACCTTGGTTCCAGACATGGCTTCCAGAACACGAGGGGGGACGTTTCTGCCGTGAAGTCACCCAGTGGGATCCTGGGACTAGGTGAGCGGGTCAGGGTCTTGAAGGACTGGAGACCCTGGGGTTGGGTTAGATGATCTGTGGCCTGACCCCACCCCTCCCCGAGGCCACACTTCACAGTGCAACCCTGCAGTGGCATCCTTCTTGGCCCTGACTCTGTCACTTGCCTTGGCCCACGAGAGATGAGCAGACGTGACCGGGTGCCAGAGCCCTGCTTCGAGAAGCCTTGCTGGTGTCCGCTTTTCTCCTGCCAGAGACGACAGAGGAGAGGGCTCCGTTTTGCTTACTGTCCCAGGAGGAGCATGAGGGTCCTCCAGACAGGGCCCCCCTGCACAGAGGTGTCCCCACTCACTCTGGAACTGCTATGGAACGTTCACTTGAACAAGCCCCTGAGACCGGAGGTGGCCATGCTGCGACCATGGAAGAACACGACCACTCGCCTTCCTCCTCCTCCTGGTCTAGCTTTGCTGACCAAGTAGAACATCTGAAGAGCGATTTTACTTCACATATGCCAAGAAAGCATTGCAGCAACTCTGGCATCTTACATGTTTAGCATAGAGAGAGAGCTGACTGTTTGAAACCTTTGGTAAAACACCCACATGTGAACTTGACCGTTCTTCGACTTTTCCGAAGCTCAATTTCCTCATTTGTAACTAATATCGACTTGTAAGGATTCCTGAGGATATAAAATTTATCGCCACATCAAAGAAGTGTGAAAGTGATGAGCTGGGTCTAGTTTGCAAGGATGTCTTTGCTGTCACGGTGAGAAGCTGGCAAGACCAGTGGCGGAGGCTGGGCTGTGTCTTTAACATCGTCTCTGATCCTCCCCGCCACAGGTTGCAGCGACCCCTGCAGCCGTGTGGACCTGATGGCGGCCACAAGACAGAGGGTGCTTGCAGGGGTCCAGCCCCTGCCGGGTCGTGAGGTTTCCTGAAGGAGAGATGGATAGGCGAAAGACGAAAATATTATACTTGGACACCTGCTTGCTGAACAGGTGACAATTTAATGTTGGTTAACTGAAAGCTTTTATACCATTCGTAAAGGGGCAAGACAAAGAAAATTCCTTCACATACATATGCTTCAAAAGTTACCACCATCTAGCGGTCTAGAAGCAACAAACAAGCCAAGAACACTATCTACTCTTAGTTAATGAGTCTTTATCATAAAGCCAAAAATGATAGTTTTAGTTCAAAGTCCAGAATTACAGTCCTTGAAATGTCTCAAGAAAGTTTCCAAGTGCACATTTCTCCATGTAGCAGTAATTTTCCTTCTGGGGCTTCTATGACCTTCAAAACTTTGTTGCCTTTCTTGTCCAGGTGCCTTCGTTACTTTTCTCTTATCCTGCAATGTTTATTTCTAAAGAGAACTCAAAAGAAGATTTTAGTGATGTTTCCCAGGCCCCCAAGGTTGCTTTCTGTCTTTAGTTAATTTATCATAAAAGTATCTAATTAGTATATTATGAGTTCAGTGAAAAACCCACTCTATAAACGTTAACTTAGAATTTTAACTATTGAATTAAGTAAAAACCTTAACGATTAATCTTTATCCTAAGTCTGTGAAAACAGTGTTATAAATCACCTACATAACTCCTAGATAAGTGTTAGAACTTATAATGAATTCATAATGAACTTACTATAAACTTGTGCTTCTAAAAAACCTTATGTCTAAACACTAAACTACATAATTCCATATCAAATAAGGAATGAATATACTTATATCATTTATTACTTAAGCAATATCTAGTAACTTATAACCAAGTGAAAGAAAGCATTCTTGATATGCTTCAGAGCTTAACCCCTGCATATGTTAGAAAAGGTCAAACGGCATAGTGGGAAATGGAAAAATGAACCATGACATTTCCAGGTTAGCTGTGAGTATTTCGCATAAACATGCCATTTTCTTCTTCCATAACAGCACAGAATTTCTTCAGCCATACCAACAGCAAAGATGGAAGACAGAAGGGCCTCAGCTGCCCGGGCTCACTTTGCGGCTGGGGGTCCTCAGCGCACCTGGACTTTGTCAATCAGGCGGACCTCCAAGCCTGGCTCCCAACAGGTGCTCCCAGCCTGTGCCCCAATGTGGGAGTGGTGAGCAAATGCCCCTACGGTTAAACCTTGGGTTGGTTTTTCTGGGCAAAAAACATGACTTTCTCTAATCAATTCAAGTTGTTGGGCCATTGTCACAGAAGACACTTTCCTTCCTTCTTTCTCTCTCTCTTTTTCTTTTATGAGTCGGAGTCTCACTTTGTCACCCAGGCTGGAGGGCAGTGGCCCACTCGCAGCCACCCAATTGTCGACCTGCTGGGCTCCAGCGACCCTGCTGCCTCAGCCTTCCAAGTAGCTGGAACTACAGGCACGCACTACCGCATCTGGCTAATTTTTGATTTATTGTAGAGATGAAGTCTCGCCAAGTTACCCAGGCTGGTCTCAAACCTGAGGACTCAGGCAGTCTACTTTCTTCAGCCTCCCAGCGTGCTGGGACTACAGGCTGAGCCACCAAGACCGGCCAGTTTCTTTCTTTTTAAACAAATTATTTTATTTTAAAATATTTTGTGGAGACGGGGTCTTGCTATGTTGTCCAGGCTGGTTTAGAACTCCTGGCTTCAAGCAATCTGCCTTGGCCTCCCAAAGTGCTGAGATTGCAGGTGTGAGTCCCTGCACCTGACCACACAGCACACGGTTTCTGGCTAAGGGACATGGTAAGCTCCCTCCCACACCCAGCGTTCAGGTCACAGCTTTGGTTCCAGGATCCACACCTTAAGAGAGAGTTCTGTTAGAAAAGGGAAAAAAAACAGCGCGATGAAGGGAGGAGGGACCCGCCAGGTGTCTTGTAAGGAAAGGCCGAGCCCCCGGGGACGTCCGGCCTGAGAGGGCGCTTGCAGAGTGTGGCGACTGTCTGCAAGTAGCTGAAGCTGGGGGCAGGCATCTTGCCAGGTGGTTGTAGGGGTCGCCTTGAGCTGAACACGGGTGGGCTTGTTTGGCTTCTCCACACTTGGGAGCGTCCGTCCCACTCCAGAGGGTGCGGCTGCTTCTTGCACTCTCCTTACCACAGGACTGCACTGGCTGCCTTGAGCACCTCCCCCAGGGACTCTAAGAATGCTCCTGTTGGACAAAGGCTGAGCTAAGTGGCTTCTGAGTCTCATCCTGCCCCGAGGCGGCTAAGAGTCATCATCCTGGACTTTTCAGTGCTCTCGCTTCCCTCTGCTGCTGTCTGTGTATGTGGAGGCCTGTCAGGAAAACAGGGCCGCACGAGGCCACTGCTCAACCCCAGGCCCCGAGAGCCCACGGCGTGTCCCTGGGCCTTGGCCACGGCCGCGGCTCTTCTGCAGCCCAGCCCAGGCGCAGACCAGGAGGATGGGACTCTCGGGGTGGAGGACATGCAGCCATGAGAGCCACCGGAAGCCACAGGGAAGTGAGCCGACCACAGGGACGGGACCAGGGAGCACGCCATGGGCAGCGCCGCCAAGATACGTGAGCAGGTCCCAGGCCTGAATGTCCGCGGGGGTCTGTGGGTGACAGCTCCCCCCAGAGAGAATGGTGGTGTGGGAAGGGTGCTGCATTGAGTGAGACACTGCCGGGCTGTGTGTGTGGGGGCGCCATGTGAGCGAGCCTGCAGTCCCACCACTGCGCTGCACGGCCCGCCCACCACAGGTGTTCTTGAGGGCTTGGGCGCTCCTGCCCATGCCTGCCGGGCACGGGAGAATGTCACATAAGGATGAAGGGGGACTGGGGTGACGACCTCCAAGCCAAGGATGGCCAAGAGGGCCAGCGAGTCACCGCAGCTGGGGGGAGGCACAGAGCAGTCTTCCTCAGGTCCCCCAGAAGGAGCCACCCCTGCCGACTGCTTGCTTCCAACCTGCAGGCTGACCTGCGGCGAGTGGGCCTTGCCCGCCGCTTCTCTCCAGAATGCATGGCAGAGGGCGTGCTCTCAGCACACGGCAGGCAGCTCCCGTGGACACATCGAGGGAGACAGCAGGGGTGCAGCCGGCCAAGGAGGCGGGCGCGGGGCATGTTGGTGTCTGCAGCCACGTGGACTAGCTCCATCCACACCATCCTCCCAAGGCTCTGGTCACAGGAGCACTTTCGAGGTCACCTGTGCTCGCGCCAGCACTCCCCAGCCGAGCACGGGGCAGGTCCTGCACCATCCCTGCCTGCGAAGGACCAGAGGCTCACAGCCGAAGCCCTCAGGCCTGCTTGGGGCCACGGCCCGCGCCACCACAGCTAGAGCCCTGCCCACGCACGCGCTCCATTCTGAGGGCATGTCCGCACGTCCAACAGGGTGAGCCTGGGCCTCGACGAACACCACTGACGTACCGCACTGTACACGAGAGGGCTATAAGACTTTCTCGCCAATGCATAGACACCACAGACAGTAAAGGACATACACTTAACCCTGCAGGGCCGGACCTTGAGATGCGAGGACAGCACCGAACAGCCACGGCCGTGCAGGGGCTGGCGTCGCGCGAACAGGCAAGGAGAGCTACTGGAGGGGGAAGGAGGGGCGCCGAGGGGCCGCCAGCCACAGGAGGGGGAGGGCCAGCCGCGTGATGCTCCCGCTAATGGTGATGGCACGGGCCCCGGCCTCTCTGGTGGCACAGAGTGGGGCTCGGTCCTGCCTACCCCTTGAGAAGACCAGGCTGTGCTGTCTGGACAGCTGCTCTTCGTTTCTCGTGGATGGCGTGGATGGCGTTCTGAACAGCGTGAAGTGTTGTCCTGGGGCGCATTCTGAGTGACTGCTGCAGCCTCCGCGCACGGGCCTACGCAGGGTGCCGAGCCTCAAACACCAGCAGTGCCACCTCGGTGGAGAAAGCCCGGCCAGTGCCTGCGTCACGAGTCTCTTCGGTTCCCTGTTGCTTCCTCCTCCTCCTGTCCCTCTTCACCCCTTCTCTGGGCCTCCCATTCCATACTGGGTATCTATCCAAAGGAAAGAAAACCAGGGTATCAGGAGGATGCCTGCACCCTGTGTTCACTGCAGCACCGTTCGCAAGGGCTCGTTCCTTGTGTCCCACAGCCTGGAGGCCCGCGAAGGCACCCTCCTGCAGATCCAGCTCCAGCTTCTAGCTGAGGGCCGCCATGTTGGACTCCTCACCCACCTTCTCAAATCCACAGAAACCATGAACAAACTGTGGGCAAAGCTTCTGTGACGACGTACACCAGACGAGTGAACTCACTTATGTGACTGGACACGCAAATGCACATTCACATCTTTGAAAGTTCACAGGTTGAAGGTTCGTATGTAGGGGACTTGCTGTACCTAGATTCGTATGAGAAGCCAGGGAACCCGTGAGTGACGCGCCTGATCCCTTCTGGGGAGGTGACCCTGGCTGGCTCTGGCTGTGCCTCGGTTGCTGCCGGGGCCCTGGGCCGTTCTGACACGTGGGCTGAGCCTCACCCTCCTGCCCCCAAAGGTCCCAAGGACAGGACTCTATTCCTGCCACGTTCCCGTTCGTGGAATTCGGGTGTGCAGGGGAAGCCTGACTGGGAAGTACAGGAATTTCGGTTGCAGGACTCAAGAATGTCTGATAACATGTGCTGAGATAGTTATGGAAAGCAGAAAATGAGGACTTTCATTTAAAAAAAAATTGGGTGACATGGGGAAATACCCTTGAGGGAATATTAAAGTGGAAGAGAAATACAAGATGCAAAACTCTCGAGAGCAATGTAAACGAGCGCCGCCATGGTGGAAAACAGCATGGAGATGTCTCAAGAAACTAAAAATGGAACTGCCGTGTGACTCAGCAGTTCTCTACTGGGTATTTACTCAAAGGAAAGAAAACCAGTTTATCATGAGGATGCCTGCACCCCCGTGTTCACCGTGGCCAAGACACGGAATCAACCTAGGCGTCCATCAGCGGACGAAAGCATCAAGAAAACGCGGTGCGTCTACCCCGTGGAATGCTAGTCGACCGCGAGAGGAAGGGAGTGCTGTCACGTGCGGCCACAGGGATGGAACCGGAGGGCAGGCGGCCGAGAGAAGGGGGCCGGGCACAGAAAGACAAATGCCGCGTGTTCTCACGCCCACGCGGGAGCCGAACAGGAGGGTCCCGTGGAGGTGGGGGTGGAATGGCGGCCGCCCGAGGCGGGGAGCGGGAGAGGGAGGCAAGGGAGGGCCTTAGACACAAAAGAGTCACAAACGTGCGTCGGAGGCGTGAGTTCTCGCGTCCGGTAGCACCGCAGGGTGACTGCAGTGAACAAAAATGTGTTGTGTATTTCAAAATCCCTAAAAGAGGGGGCCTTGGAACCTACCGGCATCCGTGGACCAGCTGGCATTGTTGTTCTCTCCTTCCCACTGTCACACACTGCAAAAATCGCAGATCATGCTTAATATGATCTAATATTAATTTTGCTCTTGAGCTTCCTGGCTCTTCTTCTGTGGAACTTTCCCATCAGCACTGGAAATTAAAGCGATTTTTTGAGCCCTGCTATTCGAGGTAATTCTGAAAGGAAGTCGCACGAGTCTTCCACAATAACTGTCAGCAAGGCTAACGACAGTGAGCTCTGAACATTTTGGTTTTTGCTAAAAGATCATTCATAATTTAACTAGAAGGCAGTTTGCAGTTTAATGAAAGCTTGGGAGCTGGTTAGAATTCTGGCCCTGTGACTTCAGATTTAGGATTAAACCACTCTGATCCTCAATGCTGTTATCTGGAAACCAAGGGTAACAAAATGGATAGGGTCGAGGTGATGTTTAAGGGCAATAAAGTAGGTGCAAATCATTTTAAATAACATAGTGAGATGCAAATAATAGCTATTATTATGCTGTCAAGACCTATGATAACAAAGTTACCACTTAGGAAAGAAAAATATTTTAATGGATATTTTTTGAGTAGTAAGGTCAATGCATCAAAATACTAAGGAACAGAGGACAATTTCAGAAATCACTTTTTAGCAGCTCAAGTTTTCCCTGGAAAGTTACTATTGCCCTGGGAATATGGCACGGTTCAAGAGCTGAGCACTTCTGCATGGCATTTAATTAAAATGCAGCCGAGCAGCTGTGTGAAGAATGCTAAACAGTCTTGTTCAATGTAAAAGATGCTCAATGTCCGTACATTGTGGCTCTTCCAACTAATCATTTCCCCGTCAGAATGCATTTGACAGTTAACCTGTGAAAAGATAGCGTGGGGCTTTGTAACTTCTGACATGCTGCTTAATAGTCTATCTTTATCTTGCAATGAATTTATAATCATCGCCTGTCCCATGTGCGTCAGTCTAGGAGATAAGTACTTAAAAATATTTTTAAAAATCCTTCACCACTCTCCATAAACGTGAATGCTCAGGCACTCATGACACAAGATAGGGTAAAATAACCTAACAGACACGTGTCTTTCCCACGTAGCACTCCGTCAACATAAGCGAGTCAAATGGAGGATATGAGGAATGCTTCTGTTAAGGATTAAGGATTTCCCGGGTTGTCAGTTACCCACGTCAATTGCCACTGCCGGTCAAGTTCTCCGAATGGTTGCACTGCTCAGCTTTCTTTGCGGCTTCTTGTTTCCAGACGACGGTGTGGAAAGGGGGACTCGGGAGTCGTGGTGATGTGGTTTGCTTCTTGCTCCCTCTCATCTCCTGCGGATGTTTGGTCCCGTGTGGGAGGCAGGGCCTGGCAGGAGGTGCTTGGGTCACGGGGGCATCCTCGTGGTCATGAGCGAGCACTGTTCCACAGGTTCACACGAGATCTAGTCAGAACGAGGGTGGTGCCTCCTCTCTCTCCTGCTTCCACTCTGGCCATGGGGCCCACCTGTTCCCTCCTTCCACCATGGTCGGAAGCTTCTTGAGGCCTCGCCAGAAGCCGAGCAGATTCCGGCATCAGGCGCAACCATGAGCCAAAGACACTTCTTTTCTTTATAAGTTACCCCGCCCCAGGCATTTCATATGGCAACGCTCAACAGACCATACAGATGGCGACAGAGACCACCTGGTGTTGCTAGGTTGCCCCAGCAGGAAGGGAAGCGTTCTCAAGTTTGCCCAACTTCTTTCAGGAAAAAACACCAGAATATTATGAATCCAAATGTATGCGAGAAGGGGACTATTTATAAGAGACCAGAGCATGTGAGGGGCCCTGAAGCTTCAGCCTCAGAGCAAGTGCTCAGAGTCACCCATGTTCCCCAGGCTGCCGGGGAAGTCCCTCTGCCTTCTCTCCCTCCGTCTTTCGCCTGCCTCTTCCTTAGTGTCAAGAATCCAGATGGGCCATGCTGGAGAGGTAAGCAAACGTCACGCTCACGATCACAGAGCGTGAGAGTGTTCTTACCTGCAGCACCAGCTGCCCTGCTGAATTGCTTCTGGGATCTCAGTCTGCATCTGGGGAACAGAGGCCAACTGCACAGACAGAACTTGAGTCCAAGAGGCATTCCATGGTTTCTTTCTCCCAGAGCAGACAGGAGAACCTGGCAGCCCATAGAGCGACTGCCAGTTTTGGGCCAGGTCCCTGTGTCATGTGCTAACGTGACCCCGCCAGAGGGACTTTAGCGGGGCTGTTGGAGACTGGCTGCAGACACGCTTGTGTCTCTGAGCGTATTGAGCTGACCTTTTTAGGAAAATGATATCTGGCTTGTGGGCAGACTAACTCCCACCCCAGCTGTGAAGAAGAGGCGCTTCGGAGAGCCATTTGGGTGAAAATTGCCCAGATAAGATGGCCTTTCTTTTCTGTCTGAGTGACGCGTGCTGAGTGGTGGTCAGACTTTGTGATAACAGCCCGGAAGCTCTAAATTTAGTCAGCGGTTCTCCTTTGAGGCACTTGCAGCTGGTCTAGATGTGAAGTGACAGGTGTTATGGGAGTAGAGAGAGAACTCGGTAATAACTGTGAAACTCGCGCGTGCAATTCTGCTAAAGTTAGCTTTCCTACAAGTTCATTATTTGCTATTACATTTTGGTCTCCGGGTGTCCAAAGCACAGACAAGGATTCATTCATATGAAAGCGAAGTGAGGTTTTGGCAAGCAAAGTTCATGTATTTTTGTTTTGAGTTCATGAACGTCATGGCTCTTCCCAACTAAATTCTGGCCTCCATAAATGCCACCGTCTGAAAGTGTCATGTCGTTACCCCGTCAGAATCACCCACACTCCCGTGGCTTGGGCTGCGGTGGACATTTTACGAAGGAGGTGTCAGGCGGAAAAGAATGACAGCTTAGGCCAAGTCTGTCTTTCCAACCCTCTGCCTTGCCTCACCCGGCCTCTTGATTTCCCTGTTCCCCACCTGTCGTTGCTCCCCCGCCCCCCACTGTCTTCTCCACGGAGCCAACTGATGAGGTGTCCGTTCAGTAGAAAGCAAGCCTGGTTCTCCAAGGGATACTCGGGAGAGCCGGCAAAGCCTTCCCGATGAGACACAGCCCTGCTGGTGGAAGCACAGGTGGCAGGCGTGGATTTGCAGAAAGGATCCTGTCAGTTTCTTCTCAAGAGGACCACAAGGCCAGCTCTCACTCCAGGGAGAGGCTTCCTGGAGGGAATATCCAAGGCCAGCCACGAAATAAACCCAGCACAGACAGAGGCAGCCGGGCTCCAAGCCCACTCAACAATCAGGATGGGAAGAAGCCAGCCTTGCCAAGCCCTGAGTGTTCCCATAAGAAGCTGTGCCTTCGAGAAGGTTCGTGAACCACGCACGCTCACTTGGCTAGCGTCTGCATGCGCCCCGCACAGGAATCCAGGCCTTCTACAGTTTCTGGTCCGATGCCACTTTGACCAACTCTATTAAGCCACCTCAAGAAACAGGTAAATTCCAAAATAAGTGAAGCGGAGCATGCCACAATGCTTTTATTTTTAATACAGAGTAGAAATTAGGGCAGGGCAGGGGCGGGAATGGCAGTTGTGGAAATCTGCCGGGGGAGGGGGGACACACCACACCAACAAGGGCACTTGCGTGGTGAACATTTGTACACCGAACCCTGAATGGTATCCCACGCCTTCAAAACAAAAAATCTCAAAAGAGGAAATTATGAGGCGGGGTCATCGGGTCTTACGAATGCACTGGGGGGAGGTGGAGAGAGAAGAGATGCGCACCCTCTCGGAGCAGAGAAGGCGGTCCTTCGCGAGGCAGGCTGGAAGGGCTTAGAGGACTAAGGGCGTGAGCGGGGAGGCAGCACCGTCTGCTCAGCTGTCACGCACGTCCCAATCCTCCTCCCTTCCTCGGCCCATGTGAGTCAAGGTCACAGCCAAAGGTCATGCGGATGTCTGCCTTTTCCATTGTGCCACCCACCATGACAGCAGGAAGAGAGAGTCAAGGACTTTTGAGGCACTAGTATGAGGCTTTACTAGGAAAGGCGGCCTCTGACTTGACCCAGACTCGGTGCCAGCAGGGAGACACGTCTGTCTGCCAGGCGCCTCTCCAATGTCTCCTCTCAGAGACGAGCGCAGCGGGTGTGACTCGTAGCTCCGTACCTGGGCTTGCCTGTCATGGCAGCCCGCCAGTCATAGTGGAGGCTCCCAAAGCGCCCCCCATCTCCTGGGCGCTCAGCCCTGCCCCCCAGACTTCCAATGACCAGTCTCTCCTCTCTCCTCCCGAGGGCCTTTCCTGACAGCTAACACCCAGTGCGCCTCCCATGTGGTGCCGGGGAGCTGTTGTCCCCTGGGGGCGCCCACAACTTGTAGAGGGAGTAGGGGCATGCCAGCCCCCAGCTTCCTCACCCATGCCTGTTTCCTGTTGGTCTGTAGCTTGTGTTTGGCGGGAGGCAGCGTGGTGACACGCCCTGGCTGGTGCTGGCCTTCATCTCGCCTCCCTCACCTCCTCCGGAGGCTCCCTTCCCCCGCAAATGAACGTGCCCTCGTCCTCATCTCAGGGTCCCCTTCCGGAGGAACCCAGGCGGAGACATCCGTGCTGTTGACAATGTTAGCAGTGGCCTCGCACGAGCCCGGGGGACTCCAGGCGTGAGGAAAAGCATTCCACCCTCCACACTCGCAAAGACGAGGGAGGATCCTCTCCTATGCCAAGGGTTCCAGCGGCAGACAGTTGCCAGAGGAGGGTCAAGCCGCTCAGCTGTCCGTCAAGTATGAGGTCCCTCTGTCTGTCCCATCACCTTCAGCTTTCACCCTCAGGCGCTCTGCTCGAGTCTCCAGACACCTGCTGCCTCCTGAGAGCAGGAGCCTATTCCAGCAGGAGGGAGAGTTGAAGCTTTCCCTTTCACATGGTTCTGGCTTCTCCTCCAGGAAAGGGAGCCTCGCCCCCTCCTCCCCATCTCAGCGGCGGCCCCCCTGCCCGTCACCAGCCTCTCACTTCCGAGAGGGCCGGGGCAGGAAGGCCCGTTCAGATCAGTCACGGCTCTTGCCCAGGGAGGTCCAGGGTTCTGTGATGTGGGAGGAAGAGGCTCGGGTCAGCAGTAGACAGCGTCTTGCCCGTCGCCTCTGCACAGATGGGCAGCGCCGTGACCAGCAGTCCGGTTTCCTGTCTCCACACAACGCGTTTCAGACCGGTGTCACAGAGCAGACACGTGCCCCGGGGCAGGGAACTCTCTTCCTGCGTCGTGGTTGATGCCACAAGAGGTGGCATTGACGTGCCTCTCTGGACTGTCTGCTTTCCATCGTATTTTACCGCATCTTAGAAACTACACTGCTGAGTCCATCTTGGCAAGTGGGAGTCTGTACTAGTTAAATGCCGTTCGCTGTCGTAAGGGGCTCTGCTCAGAGAAGGGCACTGTTTGTGCAGGTGTCCAAAGAGGTCAGAATTTTTAAGAGTAGAGCCATCGAGAGGAAACTCGTCAAGGGAAATTGAGGGCCCGTAACATCCACAAGAACAAAACCTGGATCTCTGTTTAGTCACCGTGAAGTTGACTTTGCAAGGACGATGGTGAGGAGTCCCCTGGGAAGAGTCGGTTTTCCACGTTCATGCTGTCGCCTGTGGATGACGGCATTGATCTTAAAGCACTGCCTGCGAATCGGCTGTCAGAGAAGAGTGTGTCCACACTGGCATCCGAGAGCTCACACATGGATATAAATTATGCTTTTTTTTACTGGGGACAAGACCCTCAAACTCAGCCTCTCTTTCCATTGACCAAAGGAGAAATGAATAAATCAATAATTCTGTTAGAGAGCTAAGCTTAAAACTGTACAAGATATTTTCTTTCAACTGGAGCAAGACAGCCTTGTTCTAAGCAGCGTCTGCTCTATCAGGGACCAGCACACGGGCTTTTGCCAGGCATGGGGCGAACGGGAGGGTCACCCCTGCTTTCCAGAAAGCCAAGCAGGACGGATCAAGGATAAACATGAATGCAAGCTCACCAAAGCTGGGCCCCTACACTAGAATCTGTCCTGCCGCACAAAACTTGATGAAATGGATAGAGACAACTCAGATAATCCAGAATTTCGCAGCTCAGAAATCCTTCTCAGGTTCCTCCTGAGAAGTTGAAGGTGATCCAGGAAGACTCGCGTGCTCTTGTCATGAGCTTGACATTGTCTCAGGTGCTGCAGGTAGATTGATGCTTAATCTTCACAACAGTTTGAGGTGGTGAGTGTCTTATGACCACTCCATCCTACAGATGGGAAGGAGGAGGCACATGCAGCTAACCCAAGTGCCCAAGATGGCACAGCACTCATGGGGCAGAAACAGGAGCCAAGCTGCCTTCTAATCCTGGAAGCAGTGTTTCCAACTACATCTACTGCCTTGGGAATGATTGAAAAAGTGTCCTGACTGTGGTACTGAGTGGGTATGTCCCTAACCCTTAAATACATCAAGAAGTGGAAGGGGAGAGCCTTCAAAATATTAATTTGACATAAAGCTTCTGATTTTGTAAGAATTGTGTAATTACTGAGTCTAACAGTGGTTGTGTTAATACAGCACTAATAAATCCAAGTATTCTACGAAATAATCACATCTCCCCTGGAGTGGCTTACGAGGCCATCCAAATATGACTCTCTAGGAATCTCTGATTTTCTTTTTTAAATTTTACTTTTTAATTGACAAATAATGGTACAGAATTTCTATAATTTTTATCAGTTAAATCTCAGAAATTACTGAGACATTAGTGAGAATAACCTTGACAATTCAAACCCCGCAGATGGCCATGTTCTGAGGAACTGGGTGTCTTGTCACTCCGTTTCATAGGACTTTGACATGGACTGCTGTTGGGGTGTCTAATCGCATTCGAAAGAGACAGGGCTCTTAGTTAAATTCCTTGCCACTATTATGATACATTAAAAAAGTGCACGCTAACAGTCAAACAGTTAAAATAGGACAACTTTATTTTCATCATTTACAAAGGTGAAATCAATTTACACCAACCGAGTAATGTCCATTAGTTTGGGATCTCAAAAAAGAAGGTGAAGGAGGGGGAGGGGGAGGAGGAAGAGGAAAGTTTCTGGATCGATTACTTAAGACTTTCGAGTCGGGCTCGGTGGCTCAGCCTGTAATCCCGCGCCTTTGGGAGGCTGAGGTGAGTAGATTGCCTGAGCCCGCGGGTTCGAGACCCGCCTGGGCAGCAAGACCTCATCTCTACAATAAATCAAAAAATCAGCCAGGCGAGGTAGCGTGTGCTTGTAGTTCCAGCTACTTGGAAGCCTGAGTGGAAGGATCGCCGGAGCCCAGCAGGTCAAGGCTGCAGTGGCCGGGAGCAGCCACTGCACTCCAGTCTGGGTGACAGAGTGAGACTCCAACTCAAAAAAAAAAAAAAAGTCTTTCGAGCCAGAAGGGAGAGGGGTAAGTTCTGGGCCCGTGTTAAAAGCATGTCTTACTGTGAACTCCTTTTTTGGTAGAGTGAACACATTTTCCCCACCTTCAGGTCCTACCCACCCGAATAAGGGTGAAAATAAACATGTCCTTATACTCAGAAGACAGGGGCTGTTCCCTGGAACTAGCCGTGGCTTGCACAGGTGCATGATCCTGCCGTTTAATCTGTGCAAGAAGGAAATATGACAAATCAAGTACTTTAAAACTAATGTTGGTAAAGATATCTACAGCTTTTGCCTATGTACAAGTAATCACTCATTCATTCATTCATTCAGTGATTCAGCAGACACTTATTATCCACCATGTCCTGGGTAGCCTCGCAGGCCGTGGGTGGGCAGTGAGTGAGACCAAGGCCCAGCTCTTGGCCTTCGATCTGGAGGGGAGATGGCCAGCCAACACATAGGCAAGGACACACGTGTCAGGTGGCTTAAGGGGCTGGGGCAAGAGCGAGGTGGCTGGAAAGGGCATGTCTGACGGGAGGACAGGGAGCACGACCTCGCTTGGTTTCTAAGATGCCCACTATGTAACCAGCCCAAGTTAGAGACAGACCGAACCGAAAACCAGGAGCTCTGTGGAGCTTCCTGGGGTCTTTCTGCAACCTGCCACGACCTTCAGATTCCTCTGGGCTAAGGTGATGCTGGTGATCCAGGCGATGTCCTTTGAGGGGGACATCACGATGCTTTTGCGCCCACACCACTCGCCTGCCACAGAGCTGAGCCCCTTCTTCCAGGTGGCCGTGCTCCCCACACTTTTATTTTCAAGAGCCCCACTCTGCCCCGGCTGCAAGTCCCGCCTTGGTCTACTGGTGCCTGGGACTGTTTACCATTTGTGCTGTCGGGGGTTGATGGTGTCCAGGGTGTCAGGTCACAAGATGCCCTGCAGGCGTCCCTTCCGCCTCCCCGCCACCACAAGTTCTTGTCCTTTAACTGTTTCTGCTAAATCAATTCCACACCCAGAACACGCTGACTCGTTAATTGTTTAAGATGCAGAAAAGCAGCAGTGGGATTTCGTGAGACATCTGAGTCATGGAAAAGTGAAACTCTGACGTCACAGGGGAAATATGACGTGAATTTGGTTTTGCCATTTTTTCTTATGTTAGTTGTTTTGAGTAGAAGGACTGATCCGGGAACATGGCAAACGACTTGGCCTCTGTTCCCAGTCCCATCTCTGTCGGATCTGAGTGGCCAGTTGTCGTCCCCAGGTGAGGCCCTACGTAGGAGGCTGGAGTGGGCCTCTTCCCAGGGCCAGGTGGGAGGCTCTGAGCCCCTCCTTGGGAGCCTGGAGCAAGACCACTCTGAGAAGTTTTGTGCTGGGTGAAACTGGCCTTGTACACACGCATCTATTTGCTCTCGCCGATGTACAAGAAATGGGCAGGGCCTGAGCGATGGGGCATAGCCTTCATTTGGGAGGAGGCAGCAGGTCAGTGAGGCCTCTGGCTGTCCCAGGGTGAACACGCTGTGCCTTCTGCGCGGCACGCTGGAACGCCACCGCCTCCCCAGAGCTGCCTCCGAGCTGTAGGGTGGGAGGGACTGAGGCCCCAGGACTATTGGGGGCTTCGCATGTCTCTAGCAGAATTCCCGATGGGCTGTGCCTGCTGGGTCGGGGGATTCCTGGGGCACCGTTTTGTGCATGCGTGGAGTGGCAGAAGAGTCGGACATTCTTCCTGACCCCGCTCTGCAGCCTGAGCAGCGCGCGGCTCTGCTCCTTCAAGTCGTCCCAGCCTTGCGGGAAGGCAGCCTGGGGTCAGTCCACGTCTGGTCCTGGGCCCTACGCACCTGGAATGGAATTAGGACTGCAGCGATGGTGAGAGAGCAGGCTGGAATGGGCTCTGAGCACTTGTGCAAAAAAAAAAAAAAAGGAAAAAAGGAGAAAGGATAAAGAAAAACAGCTATGATTTATGAATGCAGAACAACAGAAAGGAAAAATGCAAGCCTTCATCTTTAGCCTTCGTGTTGCTCTAAATGTTTTCGTGCCACAAAGAGACGCCGTCACACTAAGTCAGGTGCCATTTTGTCCACGAGGCGAGTTCAACACCAAATGTGTGGGATTAAGGTCAGTACACGCACATGTTGGGCATTTACTACGTGCCAGGTGTCGTTCAGATCCCAGTGCATGCTCGCCCCGCTTTATCCCCATGACGAACTCTGCCTGGCAGGGACTGTCCTTGCGTCCCTTTTGCAGAGGAGACACTGAGAAGCAGAGGAGACACTGAGGATCAGAGGGGACAAGGACACTCCACGTCACATGCTGAGCAGCAATGGCATCTTGCTGTAAGTCTGGGCCTTCAGGGCTAACTCTGGCACGGCCCGCCCTGCCTGGGACCCACGGGCAGGGCCAGGCACACACAGCCACGACCCCTCAACCATCTGCCTCAGCCCTCACAGCCACCCTCCCAACGGCGCTCACAGGAGAGGGCACAAAGGCTCAGCAGGTGATAGGCTTGCCCCGTCTGTGTTTATATCTGATCTCCCAAATGCTCTTCCTTCCTCGGGCTACCATGTGGCCTATTGTCTGCAGTCCAGGGTACTTCTGAGAGTGGAAAAGACGGTGGCCATGGCCAGGCTCTCCCAGGCATGTGGGATCCGTGGTTACCCTCCATCCTACCAAGCCCGACTTACTGAGGGGACTCTGCTGCAGAACCAGGATGACGGGGACACCAGTGTCTCACAGGGGTTCTGAGGAGGGGCCCCACCTTCTCCCACCTGTTCTTGGCAACCCCTGCCAGACTAACTTCCTCTTCTCTGCTTCAAGCCTTCCTTTCAGGGAAAGAAAGACCACAATTAGATGCTAGACATGTACTTTCTTCAAGTGCGAGATGATGGTTTATTGGAACCTGGGAGAAAATAACATCCTTTTGAGGAACAGAACAGAGCTGACGAGGTGGGTGAGAGCACAGCGAGGGCCGATCATTTAAAGGAAAACTTTCGGGGCTGCTGAGCTGACTCCAGCAAGCTGCCGTCTGCGTCGTCGGAGTGAGGCCATGGCGCTCACATGTGGGGCACAGCCATCTCCAGTGTGAAAGCAAGGCCCGCACCCAGGGTTTGGTTCAGTCACAGTGGCTGGAGGCCTAGACAGGGATGTCCTGCAGGGTCCGAATCTGCTTAGAGCCTCACGGTGGCTCTGGTCACTGCCAGGAAGAGGGAGCCAGTGTGAAATTCCTGAGCAACGGGCAGTTCTCACGGTCACGTGAACTCATGTGTTGATCTCGCATCACATGTGGAGTGTGACCCTGACATGTCTTGTGTGTGTCATAGTGACCAACCCAGACACCCTGGCTTTCCTCAACATGTTTCGGGTGGGACTGTTTCTGGTCGAGCTTCTCCCCAGAAATGGTCCAGTCTCCTCCCTCAGACCTGCTAACATGTTTGTGGTCTCTGTCTTGGCACTGTCCTCTCAACCTCTAACCCCTGCCCCCCCCCACATGTGCACACACAATCAGACACATCCATGCACATATATGTGCACCAAGTTTCAGAATAATTCAGGTAGCTATGTATATGAACTCAAAGTAACTATACACGTTTGCTAAATATGGTGTCTGATTTATTTGAAAATATTAAGATATTACCTGAATCATTTTGAGATTTTAAAATAAATGAATATCTCCTTTTCTTTTTTATAATAAAGTCATTCTGTGTTGATTTATTTTCAGGAGTCTGAAGGCTTCTTCAAACTGTTCTTGATTTTTATTCACATTGTACATAGTAAATATCTGATAACTTTGAAGAAATCCCGTGTGCCAATTTTGTAAAGCATAGAGCTATTTTGTTTGATTTCTCATTCATTCTTTTTCTCCAACCCATTATTATGAAAATTTAAAAACGTGCAGCATGACTGAAAGAGTTTCAGGATGAGTTTGGTCCTCACCTCGTCGCCACTGTGAACGCGTCACTCTGACACGATCCCTCGCCATCCACCCATCGTTCCCCATCAGACCACTGGTCCATCTTATTTTGAAGCATTTTGTAGTACAGGTATATGTTGATTTTAATAAAGTGTGTGGTTGTTACTAACATCGATGGTGACAAAATACTTCAACTGCATATTGTCATTCAGCCAAGCAAGGGTTGGCATTAAATCTCTATATGATGTAATAAGTATTTTAACATTTAATTACTTTTAGGACACAATTTGAAAATATTAGCCTTTTGCTCAACAGGGACTTAAGAAGATTACTCTTGGCCCATTATCGCTTAGGAAAAGGCACAAGTTGAAAGGAGGACTCTGAAGCGTTAGCAGGCCTTGACTTCTGTCCTCAAGCAAGGTTCACAAGTGTCCAGTATGTCCTTGATGCAGATGGTGCATAACCGGAAGAAGAAGAATGGATGATACCTCTGTTCTAAAGTATTCAGGAAAGCAAAGGATACAAATTGATTGTGGGTTAAAATTTTATGTATCTGTTGTCCAGTTACCTGATTATAGTGAATAAAAGAGACACTGAATTAAAGACCAAATGTGTGGTCTGCTTATAATCCTTTACAGGCAAGCATGATATGAATAAAAACTGCTATGGAGTATGTGTATCTAAAACACAAAATGTATGCTTTTAAAGAATCTGTGTTTATGTTTGAGGCTAATCACTGTAGCAATGCCCACCCCATCTAGGTCTGCAGAAGGCAATGCCGTCCCATCCAGACCTACCCACAACTGTGCCACTTATAAATAATAGACACTTGTCTCATGATTCTGGACACTGGGAAGTCCAAGAATGAGGTGCTGATGGGCTTGGTGTCTGGTGAAGGCCCAGTCTCTGCTTCCAACATGGCACCTTGAACACTGGTTCCTCCATGTTGAAGATAGAAGGGTAAGGAGGGAGAGACCAGCTCCCTGGCATCTCTAAAAAGTCACTTAAATCTCTTTATGCAGAAATAAGCCTTGCTAATAGTCTAGTCTTTTGATACAGGTTTCTTGTGTTTTAGATATCTGAGTAGTTGAATTCTCACACCTTTTGAAAATGGGGTCACACTGTGGGTATCATATTTGTTAAAACACGTTTTTAAAACTTACTATTACAGGTATTTTTCCATGTCAGTAAACAATCTCTGGCAACATCCCTTTAAACTGTTGGATGCCGCATGCCTTCAGTTTTTAAAAGTGCTTTCACATACACCATCTCATTTAAAGTTTGGATGTTTTTATTTTACAGCTTGCACGAACAGTCCAGAGAATGACTCACTTAAAGCCATAGATTAAGTCGTCGCCTCTAAGATCTCCCAGTAAATCCTCCTAGGAAGGGAAACAGAACGTCCTCACAAGCAAGTGTTTTTACTCGTTTTCTATAAAATGAGGACAGGCTGGGTTAGCCAAGGAGCAGGAGGGAGGGAGGGAGGAGAGAGGGGTCAGAGGACCAGAACGACCTTCTCAGCCCAACTCCGGGACTCTTGTCATATCTCTCTACTTGTGGGTTAGAAACCCGCTCTGAGATGGCAGCCAGGCATCTCTTCGGAAAGTCCTCATCTCCTTCGTGGAGGCTCTGCTCTCGTGGCGCGTCGCTTTCCAAAGGCCTCCTCTTCATACGACTCCATTGGTGATGACGTTCCAACACACGGGTTGGGGGGGGCACGGTCAGACGATGGTGCCTGCGTTTCTGTCTGGTCAGCGTCTGCCAGCCACACACCTGGTGCCCTGCGGACGAGACTCTCCCACACATCCTCTCTGTGGCATCCCTTGACCCTCACGTTGACCTGGGGACCTCTGCGGAGGGCAGTGCTGGTCCCCTCCATGTCTTGCCTCCTCCTCTGTGTCTCAAGCTTGGGTCTCCTGGTCCCGGTTCCCCTTGGAGATGCCACTTCACACAGACAGGCCCCTTGAAACCATGGCCCGGCCCCAGTCTGAGTGTGAGCACAGCTTGCCTGTGGGCTGCCTCCCACGTGGCACCCCGGCTCCTGGACTGCACCACCCACAGGTGGGCGCGGGTCCTGGTCGGAATGGAGCTGGGCTTGCCGACACAGAGAAGAGGGTGTGGGTCTCTGTCCCTTTGCGGGCGGGTCCTCGTGTCACAGCCTGAACAGCCTGGACTCCTCTGTTCCCCTCGGGTCCACGCGAGGCTCCAGGCCAAACGCGTCTGCTCAGCTCATCTCAGAACACAGACTCTGCCCTCAGATGGGCTGGCTCAGATTTCAGCTCTGCCACCTATCAGCGTGACAGTGTGCCATCCCTTAACCTCTCTTAGTTTCTTCGTCCAGAAATAAGGTTGACACGGCACCGTCCTCATTGCGTGTTTATGGACTTTTGCCAAGATAAATGCATGAACGTGTCTAACATGACTTAAAACAAAAGTTAGACGTGCTACTCGCATTCCAGGTGCCTAGAGCAAGGTCTCACCATGTTGCCCAGGCTGGTCTCGTATTCCCAGGCTCAGGCAATTCTTTTGCTAGGCCTCCCAGAGTGTTGAGATGACAAGTGTGAGCTACTAAGCCCAGCCCAACTTGTCTTTAGAGCAACACTGACGCACAGATGTACGTTCCACCGCAGACCTACTGGGAAAACACGTGGTGTGATGAGAGGAACGTGGAAGGAGGTGGGCGAAGCTGAGGCATGAGATTTGTGGTTTGCGGCAGTAAGAACTATTTTTTTTTTTTTTTTGAGTTCGAGTCTCACTCTGTCACCCAGACTGGAGTGCAGTGGCCGCTCCCGGCCACCGCAGCCTCGACCTGCTGGGCTCCGGCAATCCTTCCGCCTCAGCCTTCCAAGTAGCTGGAACTACAGGCACACGCTACCACGCCTGGCTGATTTTTGATTTATTGTAGAGACGAGATCTCTACAAGTTGCCCAGGCAAGTCTCGAACCCGCGGGCTCAGGCAATCCACTCACCTCGGCCTCCCAAAGTGCGGGATTACAGGCTGAGCCACCGAGTCCGGCTAGAACTATTTTTTTTTTAAAGCACATCACAACACGGATGTGTCATGGACGTCCAGGCCATCTCAGGTGTGTTTGTTTCACCCTCCGCATGCAAGTGAACGGATGGACGTGGCCTGTCGATGGAGCCACTGCTGACGCCACGGCTCTCACAGCTTCCGCCCCAGGGCTTCTTGGCCTTCCCTCTACGGGTGTGAACACAGCCAAGGAGACAGCCCTGCCCTCCTGCTGAGCCCGCCTCCCCTGCAATTCGAGCCACCTTCTGTTGTGGTCGCCCCAGCCCTCCCTCCCTGCTCATTTCTCTTCCCGTAGGTGGTTTAGTCCCATTGGGATGAGGCAGATAGAACGAGAAGTCAAGTCCAAGGCCCCTGGGCCCCGCAGCCTGGGCGCCCGCCTGGGCCACTAGGTGGCGCCAAGGAGTCAACGCAAATCCCGATTGTGGCCCGGCCAGCAGGCAGTCGCCGAGCCAGGCGGAAAATAAGGTCACGTGGCCCCAGTCAAACCCGTCACCTGTCACAGCGGCTTTAGAGTCGCAGGCAGAGCACCTGGGGCGCGGGCTGGAAAGTTCTTGAATTAGCAAGAGCAGCCAGGGCCTCGGTCGCTGTGGGGAGTGTGAACAAATCCTGTTGTGTGGCGTTCCTTTTCGCTGCTGTTAAATGGGACTCCGGCCTCTGCGTTTCCACGCGTGGACAGGCCTTCATGTGGTCTGCATGTCCCGGTGGGCCGCCGGTCGGACGAGGCCCACCCGCTCCCTGTCCTTCGTTGGGCCGTATTTTTTTACTGGGGAACTAGCTCAATTTCACCTGAACTGCCTGAGAAACGAGCTCCACAAACAGCGCCTGTCCGTAGACTAGCTTCCAGCAAACTCCTGCAGATCCATCAAGACCTGCCAATTCACCCCAGTCTCTCGCCTGACCCCAGGTGGTTCTCTGTTTGTCCCACAATGCAGCCGCGTATTCTTCCAGGTGGCACTTTTTTTGTAATCCCTTGTGACAATTCACTGGGCCTGTGTCTTCTCCTCAGGGACACGTCTAAGGATGCCGCGACTGACACTGCCGCCTCACACGTGGCTCCCTCGGTGTGCATCCCCTAGCAAATGGCCCGCAGTCCCAGTCTCCCTGGGCCCTTTCCAGAACCCCGTGCCACTCCAGCAGGGGTAGCCAGGGGATGCTGTGCTTTACAATGTTGTGTGACTAGAGAAAATTGGTAGGGACTCCCTCAGCCGTTGTGGCAAGAGAGTTTCTGTGGGTTTGGACGGTGTCTCCAAAGACTCGTGGGCGGGGGCTTCTTCGTCTACCCACTGCTGACGCCCTTAAGACAGCCATGGGCGGAGGTGGGGATTGTGTTCAGAAGATGTGGTGTGAACAGCTAAACCAAGGATGCTTTCAAGCCGTCGCTGCACTTTCCCTTCCTGAGAGAAAGGATTGCCGTTGGAAGCACCTTTTTAGAAGAGCTGAATGTGCTTCCAAACTTAGACGTGCTTCAAAACGTTACCAGTAGTTGCTTCTAAATTGTCTGTATGTTCCTGGTTTTCTAAAGTAAGTGTGAATCGCATTAGGAAACACTCGCGCACTGGAGTTAGCGCAGTTATCCAGGCTTAGGATGCGCCTGGACCCTGGCGTCAGGAGGGAGGAGACTTCAGTAGTCTCCGGTCAAGAGCTCAGGAGTGTTGGGACCATGGATACAAGGCATCGAAACACAACCTGTCGCCCGCAGAGAGCCAGAAGGCCCGCTGCCTCCCTGAGGAAGAGGGAAACACAGAGACGTGTCAGAGGGGCCTGAAATCTGTGCTGGAATTCTTCCTCTTTGCCGTCAGGAAGTTTCACAGCTTCTGCTCATTTGATGGCTTCGCTACATCGAAGTACAAGGGACTCAGGCCATGCTTCCCTAGAGTTTAAAAAGCCTGGATTTGTAAAGTTTTATTAACTGATTGGATGTGTCTCTGGATCTAAAGGATAGCGAGGTCAGAGTAAATCAGAATGACTGTTTTCTCTCTGGCTTGCCCCTAGCCTGAGTGGGATTCAAACTTTACCATGCTTTGAAAGTATCCATAAGGTTGTTACAGTGTGGATTTCTCGCCACACTTGCTGGACCCAGGCCCCGGGGCAGGCAGTTACATGCTCTTAACAAGGGCTCCGCGTGACTGTGGCTGAAGGGCCGTGACACAAGCAGTTGGGGGGGCGGGGGTGACCCTCGGTCTCTCGAGCTGCTGTGGGTTTGGGTGACGTAGAGTTCCAGGATGGTCTGCCAATGCACCAGCGAACTTTCCCCCAAGAGGAGATGAGGACAGCGACCCTCGGCCCGCCCCCTACTCTTGGTTTCAGGGCTGCGGGCAGATCATCTCTCCAGAAAACGGCTGTATCAGCCAGACTCCCATCCCAGAGGTGAGAGAACTTGGGCCCCGAGAGGTGAGGGCCGTTGCCTGGGGCTGCCCAGCAGGTGCTGAAACCAACCATGAGACCGCTGGCCTGCTCCTGCCCGCCTGGGCACAGCTGGCCTCGCGTGGGGGCAGGCTGGGCCCTCAGCAGCGTTCATCTCTGCTCGGGAGCACAGCGGGGCTCAGCGGTGCGGACATGCATGTAAGTGAGTCAAAGGGTGGCTTGCTCTGAATGAAACAGGACCACCACTCATGACACACACACACTCGCACATGCTGCCCCCCACTCACACACTCCAGCATAGGACCGGAAGCCACGGGGTAGCGGGAATATGCTCCTCTCCAACCATGTTCCGTCCTTGCCTTTGTCCGTGCTGAGCGGGTCAATTCAGCAAGTGCGTGTGTGCGTATTTGCGTGTGTGTGTGTGTGTGTGTGTGTGTGTGTGTGTGTGTGTGTGTGAATGCCTTCTATTTCCTACTTGCCTCGCATGGTGGGAGGGAGACATGCCCTGTCTCTGCTCCCCACACACACCCCATGAGTGAGTCTCCACGTCTCTCTCCGTCTCTGCACCCCTGCCCCATGGGGTGGAGATGAAATGTGATTGTTCTAGAACCAAATGGTCATTCTTCACTCCCTGTTCACAGACACCGCAGGCTCTGGTGGCCATAGCCAGGCCAGCGCTGTGTACAGATGGCAGACGGCATGCCCCACCCCATCCCCTTCGCTGGAGGTGCCCTAGGTGATAGCTGGGCGGGCCCCAGAGAACCTCCATTCGAGGGGGGGGCGCATTTTTGGCTCCGGCCATCTGTTTTCTGCTGCCTGCAGACGACGAGTGGTCATCCTGCAGCCTGGACGTGATCTTGACATAGACGCTACAGGCCAAGTAGGTGGAGTTGAAGACAGACAGTGCCTCAGTCCCCGGGCATTGTGGGCCGCCTCCCTTTCCTGCCCACCTGGCTTCAAACTCGCTTTGGGGGAAGGAGGGGAGACCTGTCTCTTCAAGTCAGTTATGTGGTCTTTTGCCCAACACTGCTGAAGCTGGTCCATCACAGACGACACCATGGACCCAAAGGCCTCTCCACTGCCTCTTCCCTGTCTCTCCATGCCCACTTGGTCTCTGGCTCTTGTCCTCGGCAGCATCTCATCTCCAGAAGGTAGGCCTAGGACTGGGTGTGTTTGTCACGTGGGGCTGGAGACATGCGGGATATCACCGTCACGGACACTGGTGTCCTGCGTTTGCCAAACCTGGCCCTGTGGGCTTCCAGGTGCCCAAGAAGGCAGTGGAACCCAGTCTCCTGGCTTGTGGCAAATGAGCCCATCAGATTATTCATCACATCCATGTCCTTGAGGCAGAGATACGGGCTGGAGGGGGTGGGTGGTTCCCCAGCATATTTCCCAGACTTTCACGGATGGAGATCCCTTCTTCTGTGGAATGAGAAATGTGGAAAGAAGAAGGTTTCCCCAAAGGCACACATCCTTGCCCTCATCAGGTGTGTTGAGATTTCTGTATCAGTCCTGGCCTGGGCTTTGTTTCTGTCCTCCGGCTGTTGTGAAGAGGGTGGGGCTGGCTTGGGGAGACACACGGTGGCCAGATGCAGCCTTTCCGTCCACACGCCGGTTGACTTTCCCTCGCCTTCAGCCTGGGGCTCTGCGGACGACCACGTGGGAAGGCGTCTGCAGTCTGTCCCCGTGGACTCCCCGTTACGAGGGAAGGGGGCCGAGGGCAGGCATGGGGGGCCCACGCAATTCTGTGCCCCTGCTTGGCTTCTGTGCTGGCAAACCCTGGACACGTCCGTGACCTCGTGACAGGCAGGGCAGTCTTTGTGAGAAACGCATTTATTTTGGCAACGATGTCAGGTGGCCGTCACACCAGCCGTGGCTGTTTGGAGCAGGCATCGGTTCACTTCCCGGACAGCCCCTCCTGCCCACGGCAGGCAGACGAGCGCGTCCCATCAGGAGACTGGGCGGTCTGCCCAGCCATGGCTCAGCATCTTACCCTCTCTGTCTACCGCCTTAAGAGCCCAGAGGAACAGGATGGAGAGCCTCCTGACTCACCAGAGGGGAAGAGAACAGGACCCCGAACTGCTGTTCATCTTCCCAGTGAGAGGAGGAACGTGCCGCGTGACCTTCTGAAAGGACCCTGAAGTTGACGACTTGGGGACTATCTTGAAGACAGAACTCAATATCCAGGCCACCGTGATAACTGGGGTCATGGCTGAGGTCTTGAATCTCGAAAGGCGCGCATGCATGTGTGTGTGTGTGTGTGTGTGTGTGTGTGTGTGTGTGTGTGTGTGTGCTTTATTCCGTGAATGACACACTCAGAGCCACCATGGGGCGTCCAATGGGCCTCCCTGTTGCGTGAGAAACAAACACCTGGGCATACGTCTAAGATTCAGCTGCCACATTGTGACTCTATTTAAAGACACCTCATGTGCAGCGGCACCAATGTCATACTAACAACACGCTGTGTTTGTGTGTCACCTTTGGCTGGAAAACAGGCCTTTAAGGAACACACTCAGGTCTAACGAGCGGTGCCTTCTTCCTCTAGGTGAGGAAAATGGAGAAACAGGGAGAAATGACCTGGCCCAGGGGGGCTCACTGCAGCGTCTGTGACACCAGGGTTCTTACGTGCCTTCAATTCAGTTTAATATAACATGTTAAATCGGGAATTAATATTTTCCTCATGCCTTTTTTTTTGGAGATCTAATCCTCATACCATAAACTCACCTTTTTGAAGCATGCAAGTGGCAATTTCAATGTAGTCACAACGTTGCAAGCCATAATCACCATCTAATTCCAGAACATTCTTAGCTCAAAAAGGAATCCCACAAGTGAGCAGCCAATCCCCGTTGCCTTCCTCCCCGGACCCTGGCCACCTCGGAGCCACGTTCCGTGTTTGTGGACTTGCCCGTTTTGGATGCGTCATCTGAATTGGATCATGTGACTTGTGGCCTTTGGTGGCTGATATCATTCACTCGGCGTCTGTGTTCAGGTGAGGGCGCCTTCCCTTCCACGGTGAAGGCTGCACCATGGTGGGTGGACCGCTTCAGTTTATCCGTCCACCAATCACGGGCACCTGGGTTGCTTCTGCTTTGAGGCTGGGTGCGTGATGGCTAAAGAGAACACTCTTCTCCATGTTTTCATGTGAAGATCTGTCTTCAGTTCTCTCAGGCACATGCCCAGGAGTGGGATTGTCAACCCGGGTGGTGAACCTGTTCGACTCTTTGAGGACCTGCCGACGGTTGTCCAGGGCTGCCTGCCCCACCCCCAGCCCTGTGCACAAAGGTCCCGTGATGTGGGGATGCCCACGCTGTCGCTGTGTGAGGACTGTTGCATAGACTCAAGGACTGTTGCATGGGGCTGCCCATCCCATCGCCGTGTTTGACTCTTTGAAGATCTGCTGACGATGGCCCAGGGCTGCCCAGCCCATCCCCACCTCTGTGCATGAGGGTCCTGTTTCTCCACACCCTCCCCGGTGCTTGTTGGTTTCCAGCATTGTGGCCAGCATCCTAGGTAGTGTGGTGCTGATGCTTTGTAAACAATATGAATTAAAAATAAATAAAGCTGGAGACTTCTGTCCCCTTTCTAAGCCGCGAGTTTAGGTCACCTGATGCAGGGAACAGAAGGCCCCTTCCACCCCGGCCGCCCCTCATCCTCATTGCCGCCCTCGTCCTCTGAGTCGGGCTTTCTGGGCCTGCACTTGCCGGAGAGAGAGAAGGCTGCTGGTGGCCTCCCTCCATCCTCCGGCCATCTGTTTCCTGTTGCCTGCAGATGAGTGGTCATCCTGCAGCCTGGATGTGACCTTGACACAGACGCTACAGGCTGAGTAGGTGGAGTTGAAGACAGACAGTGCCTCAGTCCCCAGGCATTGAGGGCCGCCTCCCTGTCCTGCTCACCTGGCTTCAAACTTGCTTTGGGGGAAGGAAGGGAGACCTATCTCTTCAAGTCAAGGGCCTCTCCATTGCCTCTTCCCTGTCTCCCCGTGCCCACTTGGTCCCTGGCTCTTGTCCTTGGCAGCATCTCATCTCCAGAAGGTAAGCCCAGGCCCACGATCAGCTCACAGGGGGCTTTCCACTCTCCACTTGTCAAGTCATGCTCGAACACCATGAACCCCCAGCTCTGTGCATCTACTGCTGTCATTTTCTTTTTCTTTTTTTTTATTTTTTGAGTTGGAGTCTCACTCTGTCGCCCAGACTGGAGTGCAGTGGCCGCTCCCAGCCACCGCAGCCTCGACCTGCCGG